>NW_024737042.1:16263379-16330038 GCF_018991925.1 Homarus americanus
TTGCTTATGTCTAATGCCTATGTCTACCTACTATGTCCCGATGTACCATGTCTGTACCGCGCTAGTCAAGTAACTAGAAGGTCTCATTTATTGTCCTAGTAATGTCTAGCAGCTCTCCCTGCCTAGCTAGCTAACTTCCCTCAGATCGGCTTCGGCCTGCCTACGACACGGAGTCCTTGTGCTCGCTCCTGCTTCTGTATCGGTCGGCTATCCTGCCAAGTCTTGTACTACTTATTGAATATATCTACTGCTCGTGCATCTGGAGTTTGAAGAACCTTGTCTAGGATATACATCCCACCACAGGGACCTGCCACACTTTGTCATAAACAGATAAATTGTACCGGGAATTTTCCCCCCACACACTCATCATTCTGTCACTTTATGTAACTTGCTGACAAAACCCATGACCCTTCAGGCCTTTACGCCCTTAATGCATGAGTCATAAAGGCAAGCATGAACTCCGCATGCTTCCCAGTTGGGCACTGTAAACGCTTCTGGGCTTCTCCTCGCACAGGATGTAAGGGGGTGCCCAATAAACTAGCCCCCTCGTGGGCAATCTATAATCTGTAATCTGAGTATAACCCATGTACACCCTTCCCCGTTCTTCCTTGACTCCTCCCTCTTCTGCTTCAAGTCCTGCAGGAGCTTCTTGTGCTGTTGTGTTTTGACCTCACTAGGGGAAAGGTCACGGCAGGGTTAGCTCCCGAGGGATAATTATCAGATATGGCCAGTGCTATGTGCGGTCTTGGGTATGTGAGTTTGTTGACCAAACTGGAGTGGTCCATGGAAGAATTGGCGAGGGCCAAGGAAGAAATTGAGAGGGCCACGTTGGGGAACCTGAAATTAAAGGAAGAGCTGGCGAGGTTAAAAGGGGAGGCTGGACAGGGAAAGCCAGTGTCTGATGAAAACTCAAGCAAGTGGAAGGTTGTGAGTAGTGGGAGGACCAAGCTGGTGGTGAAGAAGTACACCAAGGATACGACAACAACGACAACAACAGCTAAGTGTACCAACCCGTTCAGTCCCTTGATAGACGAATTGGACGTTAATACAGTCAGGGACAGGGATGACAAGGAAGGTATAAGAACTTTAATTGTTGGTGACTCACAGGTAAGGTACATGGACAGGGCCTTTTGTGGTAAAAACAAAAATAGGATGAGGGTGTGTTTGCCAGGCGCTGGGGTGGGGGATATAATTGAAAGGATGGACAATATCTTGTCTGGTAATGGGAACAAACCCATTATCTACCTCAGTGCAGGAGACAATGATATTGGACGGTGTAGGAGCGAGGAGCTTCTTGATAAGTTCAAGGCAGCTATAGATCGTATTAGGTCTAAGGGAGGGATCCCTATTATATGCGGTGTCCTGCCTAGAAGGAGAGTTGGCAGTGAATGGTTGTCAAGGGCGGTTGGTGTCAACGACCGTCTTGACAGATATTGCAAGTCAATATCTGTCTCATTCATTGACAACTGGGACAACTTCTACGGCAGAAGGGACCTTTATGCTAGGGATGGGGTGCACCTGTCTCGGGATGGGGTGGCAACCCTGGCTGGGTCTATAGAGGGGGCAGTTCAAAGGATATCGAAGTCTTTAAACTGCTAGGGGAACATATGGACACGGGGTGGGAGAAACTGCAGTGGGAGCGGGTAAACAAAGTAAAAGATTACAGGGAAATAGTGTTAGGAATGATGACAAAACTAAATTAAACAGGGAGTTTAAAACTAAACGCGGTAAAGGGAGGACTCAGAACAGGACTAACTTAAATGTCTACTATGAGAACAGTAGAAGTATGAGAAACAAAATGGATGATATTAGGGCCTTGGTATGTACCGAAAAAATCGATATAATAGCATTCACTGAAACATGGATCAACCTAGACTCAAGTGAGTTGCCGGTCGAATACCAAATTGCGGGTTACAAATTGTTCCATACAGGATAGGCAGACCAGGAAAGGAGGCGGAGTAGCAATCTATGTTAGGGATAATCTGAAGTGTGAAATAAATAAGGAAATAAAAACTGAGCAGAATACAGAAACAATTTGGATAGAATTATGCGACGGTAGGGAAAAATTAATCACAGGAGTACTATATAGACCTCCCAATCTTGATAGAGTCAATGAGCGACTTATCTGGGATGAAATGCGCAGGGCTTCCATACACAACAAAGTCTGTATAGTAGGCGACTTTAACCTTGGCCAAATAGATTGGACTGACCTTACTGCTAACTCAGAATCAGAGGATTTTCTCAAGACGATCCAGGACTGTTTCCTAAGTCAACATATAACCGAACCCACACGGGGTAATAATATACTCGATTTAGTTCTGTCGAACAGAGAAAACCTCATTAGCAATGTCGAGGTAGGGAACGAACTTGCAAACAGCGATCACAAAGAAATTCGATTCCAGTTAGATTTTCAGGTCAGACGTAAGGAAAATTCCACTAAAGTACCAGATTTCAGAAGGGCAAACTTTGACAGTTTAAAGAGGCAGCTGAGTAAGGGGGTGTCGCGCTTGTCCATGAACCTGACAGATGACTCCGACCCGAAAACGACATCTGAGACTGCTGAGTTCCACGACAATTTAAATCATGAGTTACTTAATGCACAAAGGCAGAACATACCATACAAAAAACTCAGATCAGACAACAATGACCCTAAATGGATAAATAATTATTTAAAGAACATCATTGGCCAAAGGAAGGCTATAGGTAGAAGGATAAAGCGTAGCGAAATTTACCTCCAGGATTATTATAAGATATTAGAGAGTAGGGTTAAAACCATGATAAGGAAAGCCAAGAGGAATAATGAGGTAAGAATAGCAAGGGAGGCGAAGACAAACCTCAAAGGATTCTACCAAATGTATCAAATTAAAACACGAGAAAAGATTGGACCAATATGGTCAGATACAGGCGAGCTCACTGATAACGACGGAGAAATGAGCAATAATTTGAATAAATATTTTTCAACAGTTTTCACCACTGAAAATTTAAACATGATTCCCGAGGCACCGACTCTATTTAGAGATAGTGAAGAAAACAAATTAAGTGAGATAGTAGTGACTAGTAACGATGTTAGTAAGCAAATAGACAAACTAAAGCCTAATAAGTCACCTGGTCCCGATGAGATATTTGCCAGAGTATTCAAGGAATGTAAGGAAGAGCTCAGTATGCCCTTAGCAAAGTTGTTTAACATGTCCTTAAAAACAGGTGTAGTACCAGAATCCTGGAGGATAGCGAATGTAATACCGATTTTCAAGAAGGGGGATAGATCACTATCCTCTAACTACCGCCCAATCAGTCTAACATCAATAGTAGGCAAATTACTGGAAGCAATCATTTCAAACTCTATTCGAAATCACCTGGAGAAGCACCAATTGATCAATGATTCCCAGCATGGCTTCACAAGCGGACGTTCTTGTCTAACTAATCTATTAACATTCTTTTCATCAGTTTTCGAATCGGTGGACGAGGGGCACAATTGTGATGTGATATATCTCGACTTTAGCAAAGCCTTTGACAGAGTCCCCCACGAAAGACTAATTAGAAAGGTAGAAGCTCATGGCATCAAAGGTAACATCCTTAAATGGATTAGGGCGTGGTTACAGGACAGGAAACAGCGAGTGAGCATTAACGGCACTAAGTCCCATTGGAGCAACGTCACAAGTGGAGTTCCCCAAGGCTCAGTACTTGGACCATTATTATTTGTTATATACATAAACGACATAGATATCGGCATAGACAGCAACATAAGTAAATTTGCTGATGGCACTAAAATAGGATGTGTTATTAAATCCTACGAAGACTCCGCAAAACTACAGGAAGATCTAAACAAATTTTTCGAATGGTCTGAAAAATGGCAGATGAAATTCAACGTGGACAAATGTAAAGTACTCAGTATAGGAGATGTAAACAGGGAAACCAGATACCAGATGAACAACGATGACATAGAGAAATCCGACTGCAAGAGAAATTTAGGAGTAATGATAAGTAGGAACCTTTAGCCAAGTAAACAATGTGTTTTTGCTGGCAACAAGGCTAATAAAGTACTTGGGTTCATACAAAGGAGTGTTAGTTACAAGACTAGCGAGGTCATCCTAAAACTGTATCATGCTCTTGTGAGACCACACCTGGATTACGCAGCTCATTTTTGGTCACCGTATTACAGAATGGATATAGAATCATTGGAAAGAATTCAGAGGAGAATGACAAGACTAATCCCGGGCATTAGGAACCTTGAGTATAGAGACAGGTTAAAGCATCTTAATTTGCACTCCCTCGAGAGACGTAGAGCGAGGGGCGACCTGATAGAGGTGTATAAGTGGAAGTCAGGGCTAAACAAAGGGGACATTACAAAGGTACTCAAACTACCCAACCAGGAGCGAACTCCTAACAATGGTTTTAAATTAGACAAATTTAGATTTAGGCGTGAAATAGGTAAACACTGGTTTGGAAACAGAGTAGTGGATGAATGGAATAAGTTACCAAATATCATCATTAACTCGAATACGCTGAATAGCTTCAAACATAGGTTGGATGCTTATATGAGCAATAGGGGTTGGGTGTAAACGGGACTGCCCAGTATGGGCCAATAGGCCCGCTGTAGTTTCCTCCATTGTTATGTTCTTATGTTCCCTCTGCATTACCCTGCGATCTAGGTGAATGAATACATCCCTAAATGCCTCGCTCCTTGCTAAGTTTTTTGCCTGCCGAATAACCTGCCATTTATCCTCCTCACTCACTAGTGATTCTGAGGGGGCGAGGCTTATCCCCCTGCTTTTGTCCCAGCCTCCTCACATCCTGAGGGGTTGATGGAATCTTCAGAACCTCTGTACAAATATTTTGAAACAGCACCTTATCGTGTGTTACCTTACTCACAGTTCCCCCCGCCTGGCTCTCTGGGACTCCAAAGACTATTACTTTGTCCCTGCGCTGGAGACGTTCCTGGTGTTCCTCCTCACCCCTAACAGTAGGTCCGTTAATTTTCATTTCTTCGACACACTTCTTCAAAGTCCCAAGCTGTTGTAGAACCTGTTCTGATCCTGCATTACTCTCCGCCCCCTCCCGTGGCCCTGCTAATATGTCAGCATAACTCCTCTTAGCAACCACCTCCATTCTATCGGCTACTTCCTCAGTCTTAGCAAGGATCTCTTTCCCATCTTGCTCCAGTTTGGCAACCAGCAGGGCTCCAGCTTCATCTATTTTCGTCCCTGGAGAACTCGTTCCCTTATGGCTTGCAATCGCTTCATTCACCTTGACTATGCAGCCAGGGCAATACCAGCAACAGCCATCATGCTTTACGGCAGTTAGTAACTTCCTAAACGTTGCATTAGTCAGGCCTGTATCCTCCATATCCGACGTCTCCCTGCAGTAATCACATATCAAACTCATGGTTGTTGTTGTTGTTGTGGGGGGTGGGGGCAGACTGTGTATAGGTCTCCACCTATTTAAAAAAAAGTAAAGAGATGTCACTGGCAGCATAAACTAACCGAAATTATTACAGACGTGTATGTGAGGACTTGTAAATTGCCTGTTATCATCCCTTTGGTTGCAATAATGGGAAAAATTATTGTGAAAAGTTGTGTAATGTGTGTATGAATGAACGTGTGTTACTAGTGTGTATCAAGGAATTTCCAATGGACTAGTTTATCAAAGTTTATCTATGACGTCATGTATTCCTCCGCACTAGTGTATATATTAATGGAAATTCAGATCCTTTATCCTACTAGGCAAATAAGATTGAAATTCATGAAGAGGTGTTGAGTAATCCTCTTATCGTGTGTGACATAAGGGATCGAATATTTTAGGCGGGTTGGAGAAGCGTTGCTTTTGGGAGAAATTACGAGGCTGTAGGGGTATCGAGATATTAATGTTGTCTAGCACTCAGGATGGAAGGAAACTCTAATGTGGTTTTCTTGTATAATATATAAGTTATATGATAGACAGTCTGGTGCTGGAGGTGCTGTGTGGTGAGGGGCTGCTTGGTAGAGACGTGCGGTGAGTAGCTTGTTGAAGGAGGTAGATGTGCAGGAGCTTCGTTAGAGAAGATGTTGCCTGTTGCTGGCCTCCTGGTTGAATGAAATGTTAACAGCGTGGAGCTTGCTGGAGGAGATGTCGCTTGTTCAGGAAAATGGGCAGAATGAGAGTTGGTTGGTGAGGAAGCTCAGAGAAGGACATGCTCGCTGGCGGGAGCGAGGACCGCCAGGCAGGCGAGGAGATGCGAGGGGCAGCCAGGCAGCGGCAGAGGAGGAGGTGTTGCTTGTTCAAGAAGATTGGTCAGACTGAATCTCAATGGAGAGACAGAGCTTATATACACCCAGCAGCGGCTATGAGTCATGGTGGGAAAACCCGAGAAGTAGCCGGTGAATAGTTTCGTTGCTAAGATACGGTAACATCTGGTTGGTTGCTAGGGAAGGCGGCACATTGGAATGTGATAGCAGGTGGTGGGCTGCTACGCAGTTAGTTTGTAGGGGAGACGTCCACTACAAGGCACTGTGGGATTATTATTATAATTATTATTATTATTATTAGTAGTAGTAGTAGTAGTAGTAGTAGTAGTAGTAGTAGTAGTATTACTATTATTATTATTATTATCATTATTATTATTATTGTAGTAATTTTAGTAGTTGTATTATTATTTTCATTAATGTTGTTTGCTGTCGCTGTGTGTGTGCGTATTTGTTTGAGTGCTTTCTTGTGTGTGTGTGTGTGTGTCTATTCCCTGGGGTATTTTTGTTACTGAGAATAGATAACCAAATATATACAGGAGAGAGTGAGAGAGAGAGACGGAGAGAGACAGAAATGAGAGACGTGAAACAAGAGAAGTAGAGAGAGAGAGAGAGACGAAACAGAAATGAGTGAGAAAGAATAAAGAAAGAGAGAAAAACTGAATGAAAGAAGGAAAGAAAGAGAGACGAGGGAAGAGAGTGGGACGGTCCGCCATTCACTCCGCCCCGTCACGGTGGACACTTGAGAGACGAACCAGAAATTCACATAAATTTTGCACACTGTAAATCTGTTTCACCTCACTGCCTCCTCTCCTTTACTTTCCTCGCCCTCCCTCGCCCTGCTTCCCCCTCACCTTGATTCCCCTCACCCCTCCTCCCCCTCACCCCTCCACCCTTGCCCCTATTCCGCCTGCTTCCCACTCACCCCTCTTCCCCCTCACCCATCCAACTTTGCCCCTCTTCCCCTCTCCTCCCACTTACCCTGCCTCCTCCTCACCCCCCTCTCTACCCCTTACCCCTGCTCCCCCTCACAGCCCCCCTCTAAAAATGTACAACTAAATAAAAAAAATACAGTATATTACTGGCTAAACTAAATGACGTTCACTCAATTATAAGTTTCTGAATATATCACACTACAGTAAATTAATTAATGAACAAATATAAATGAGTAAAATGAAAATGAATGAATAAATGTTTGATCAAAGGATAAAATAAATATCAATGAAACAGACTATTAAACTTGTGTATTAATAATAAACTGAAAAAATAAATAAATAAATAAATACAAATTCAGTAACATGCTAACCTAACCTAACCTAACCATGGCTTCATCACTTGGAAAATAAAGATATTATTAGTATACTTATATAACTTTGTATAAGCAGGACCTTCGTTAGCATTATATAATAAAGTCTACGATAGGTTAGGTTTGGTTAGGTTAGCTTTGGTTAGGTTAGGTTAGGTTAGGTTTGGTTAGGTTAGGTTTCCTTTACTTAGAACGAATTGCGTCTGCCCAGAACATTTCCACACCTAGCAGTCTTAACACATAACACCCGGATAAAATAAACCAGGAAAATATAACACAGGTGAAGTTAAACTGTGAGAGGGAAAACTTTGATCATTTAATTGCCCAAAAAAGTGACCCGTCGTTGAAGAAAGACGAGTGGAATCAACTCTTGAAAAGTTGTAACGGCCAGAACGTCATCTTACGACCAGTGAAATATTCTTTTGATAAACACATACAGTCGGTAATAAAATCCAATGAATATACTTAAAAGGTTATGTTGTATTATAATAACCCTTGGAAAATTAAATTAGCCATAGACATTAATAGACTAAATACTGAGACTACATATTTCGTTTTGTATCGCGCGAACCATCACATTAGTTGAGTCTGCCCTGAAACTATTCACTGCTTTAAATCATTTTCTTTTTATTATTGTTTTCCTATCAATGACAGCAACTTTCTTCGTCTTCTTCTTTCTTTCTTTCTTTCTTTCTTTTTTCTTTCTTCTTTTTCCTTTTCTTCTTCTTTACTAATCCATTTTCCTTCTTTTTCCTTTTTCTTTTTTCTTTTTTCCTTCTTTTTCATTTTACTTTTTTTCCTTTTCCTTTTTTTCCCTTTTTCTTCTTTTTCCTTTTTTCTCCTTTTTTGTTTTTCTTCTTTTTCCTATTCTTTTTTCCTTTCTTCTTTTTCCTTTCTTTTTTCTTCTTTTCTTCTTTTCCTTATTCTTCTTTTTCCTTTCTTCATTTTCCTTTCTTCTTTTTGAATTGAATTGACTTTAAACAGTTTATTTGCCCATAAAAACACAGATAGAGAGTGGATAATAATAACAATATTAACATGGCTGAGCCAGTTGAGAACCTGAGCTCTCTTTTAGGCACCTGATATATACTATAAATTTATCTCAAGGAATTATTATGTCACATTTAGTATCATCCGGAATAGTACAATAGCATGGTGGTAATAGGAACATCTCATAATGTTACCACGGTTATCACTGCAATATTTATTTATTTTACTTATTTATTTGATTTATTTATTTATTTATTTTTATTATCAGTATATACATAAATTACATTGGAATTGAAAAACATAAATATAATGGGAAAGCAGTACAACATGGGTTGTACAGTATTAAGGTTGAACAAGAGGACAGAGATGTCAGGATTATGTCGAGTTGGCAAATATATATATTGCAATGGTAATTTCTTATTTATTTATATGATAATTTCCGATAAAACTGTTTTTATGGTACAATAAAAGCAGGAACTGTAAATATAGTAGGTGTTAGAAGAAATATTAATACTTTTCTTTTTTCTTTTCTTTTTCTTTTCATTCTTCTTTCTTTCTTCTCTCTGAAAGCGTCACTACCCCAGACAGCCTCCTGTTGCCGCTTCAGGCTGGTCTAGCAACACACTGCACGAGGCTTCACGCAGGAGAAAGCCAAAAGAAAAAGCGCGAGGACATATTTATCATCCAGCGACCATTAAAATTGGAAACTAATACAACTTTGTTCGTCGGAAAAACTCCCGTCTGGACGTGAAATATCGGGTTGTTCTGCAATGGAGGAACAGAAATAAAATATTGCGCCTGGGAACAGGAGAAAAAAAATATTGTCGTGTAAAGAAAGAATAACATGTGTTGGAGAATTTATTACTAGAGTTTTACCATAACATCTGTACATGAGGAAAACAAAACGTAGAAGGCATTTTTTTCTTATTTTTGGTTCCATGATATATGCAGAGAGAGAGAGAGAGAGAGAGAGAGAGAGAGAGAGAGAGAGAGAGAGAGAGTTTTATGTAAGACCAAAGATAGTTATGTCCGGGTGTTGATGAAGAGAAGAATAGCGATATTTTGTTCTATAAAGTTTCTACAACAGCGAGTAAACGTGATGACACAACGAGTAAACGTGATGGCACAGCGAATAACAGTCTCTCTCGAATTATTACGACGACCCGTAAAACTAAAATGGAAAAATATCATAAAAAATATATACACGTCTGAATTTTGTGGCACAATACGGTGTTCTTGCGAGGTGAAGAGGATGTTTTACCCTGTATATTTTCACATCATTTATTGAGTTTTTAGGAGCATATTTAACAGAACTGAAGACTTTTATCCTTCTCTCTCTGACCTTGTGAACAAAGACGAACAAAGTTGTAACTGGATGCTGCCTGTGTGTTTTCTCATAAAGGTGAACACTTGACGTCCTCACTCACCTGGCGTGATGCAGCTTGAGTTGATGTAGCTGGAGTTGATGTAGGAAGGAAGAGTTTATTTCGTTATATTTGTTATCTTATGTATGGTCAGACTCTGAGTTTTGTGATTTTAAATTTGTTGGTGTCCAGTTCATGACCTAACTTGAAATAATGTTATGTGTTTAAAGATCTTTGTGACTGAAGTATATTATAACATCACTACCAGAATAAAACCAAGAGGAAGATTTATTGTCTTTAGTGTTTAGTTGATATTGTTGTCTAATGTATGAACTGTGTTAGAGTTTAGACCTTCCTTCCTTGTTGAAGTGAAGACACCAACCTTAAAAGTATGTTCATATGAATATGTATTACAGAGGTTTTCACAAACTCTGACACACACACTATGTTCCTCCACTAGACACCAACAAATAGGAATTAAGATAAATACAACTCTGTACCCACCTAAAGGCAGAATAATACGTGCATATACTGATACAGGTTCTGATGCTCTTTGTTAAACTGTAAACTGTTTGTAAATCATCACAAACTGTACACCGCGCCAGGAGTTATTACAGTCACTCGGCGGAGACAGAAATGGACTCAACCAACTCCTAATACTCCACAAACTCTTCTAGAAATATAATCAAAACGGAATACATTAAATGATATCCACTCTGGATATTTCACAATGTGGTAGTGTAAAGGCTGGAGGACATCTACCTGTGTAGTGTGGAGGTGTGAGTGGGCGAGGCAGCGCTTGTGCCGAGGCCGGCATCATCTGCATAATGACATAATTGGTGATTTACATGATTTTTACTTCATTTACTCAGGGGGTCTTTTTTGTGTTGGGGTGTGAGAGGCTGACGGTAGTGGCCTAGTTAGCTTAGGTTAGGTTAGGTTAGGATATATCTCTCTCAGTAATCAAATAATTACTTGCCTGTGCTTCCTATACTGACCAATCACCAAGGTGTTCGCTCCCTCCTTCCTTATCTATGTCCCTCACTCTTTCTCCCATATCCCTTCCTTCACTCCGTAATCTCTCTCTCTCTCTCTCTCTCTCTCTCTCTCTCTCTCTCGTGTCCCATGTACCAAATATTTGTGTCACTCATGGAGATCACGCCACCCGGAACTACGCAAATGGCCAAAAGTTAAGTGAGGAGTTAGTAGCTACGAGGTACTACTAGTAGCTGTGAGGTACTTCTAGTAGCTGCGAGGTACTGCTAGTAACTGCGAGGTACTGCTAGTAGCTTCGAGGTACTGCTAATAGCTGTGAGGTACTGCTAGTAACTGCGAGGTACTGATAGTAGCTGCGAGGTACTGCTAATAGCTTCGAGGCACTTAAAGTAACTACGAGGTACTGCTAGTAGCTACGAGGTACTGCTAGTAGCTTCGAGGTACTACTAGTAGCTACGAGGTACTGCTAGTAGCTACGAGGCACTGCTAGTTACTATGAGGCACTGTTATAGCTACGAGGCACTGCTAGTAGCTACGAGGTACTGATAGTAGCTACGAGGTACTGCTAGTAGCTGCGAGGTACTGCTAGTAGCTACGAGGCACTGCTAGTAGCTACGAGGCACTGCTAGTAGCTACGAGGTACTGCTAGTAGCTACGAGGCACTGCTAATAGCTGCGAGGTATCGCTAGTAGCTGCGAGGTACTGCTTGTAACTACGAGGTACTGCTAGTAGCTACGAGGCACTGCTAGTAGTTACGAGGTTCTGCTAGTATGTCAATTGAATATTTTGAATCATTTGTAAATTTTAATATCCTTCACCATCCTTGTATATAATAGTGATTTGGTTTCATAGGCATTAAATAATTCACATACATAATTCTATCTTATGCATTAAGAGAATATTTTTGGGTTACTATATTTCTTAACAATTTATTATGTCAATATAAACTGATGTTGTCAAACAGTCAACCAAAAATATTCTGCACCTGTACAGTGTTATACAATACACTGGACCGAGGACTCCGAACAACACGGTTCTTATATGTAGTCCTGTTAATGTCTCTGTATTAACTGTGAGTGTCATGCATAATACATCATATTGGTCACACAGTCACAAGTACCAACCTTACCACGTGAACTTGGCCTCAGTCACTGGTCGAGGTGAAGGCCGTCAGACTCTGCTGGGGTCCGCATATATTTTGTGTTGTCTGTAGATGTACTTTAAAAAAAAATAGTTAATGGACTAGTATCATTAATAGTCTAATTACTCGATAAAATATCTTAATCGTTGAAGCTCAGTAATACAACTTAACCTCAGAATCAGTCATTTACTGTTTACTTATTGAGGACTAATCCATGTACTGTACCAACCCAGTACACACACTTAAAGGCCCTAATGCTTAATTGCTTAGTGGTGGATCCTGGAGCGACGTCACCAGGTGTGTGTAGTGCTCATTGGTCGTATATGTTAATTAGTCTTACCTACTGGTGGTGGTTTTATGACGAGTATGTGTGTGTGTGTGTAAACGTATTCGTATGTGCGTTTCTATGGTCGTCTGTGTGCCCGTGTCTATGCGTCTTTGCCTGTGAACGTATCTTAATGTAAGTGTGTGTGGACGAGCGGACTTACACACACACACACACACACACACACACACACACACACACACACACAAACACGACCCTGCATGGAAGACGTCAACAGGGAGGGCTGATGGGAAGGATACGGCTCCCTCTCTCCTCCCCCCATACCCCCACCCCTCAGACTCCCACAACACAGCCCCACCGTCGCGTCTGGCAAGTTCAGTTTTAATATTTTCCTCGATTAATAACTGTGTTTGTTGAGTATTTTTCACGATTGAGCCGAGAGCTTCAAGAGGCGTTACGTGCGTCGATGAGAGCGCCCCGGGAAGCTCTTTAACAGATGGGGAAAAAACTGAAGAATTTGCGAAAATATTTCTGACAAGAGGAAAATAATGTATTAAAGAAATGTATGAATAGTTGTGATGCTAATGTTATAAAGTTATTATTATGATTAAACAACAAAGGTCTTTAAGCCAAAAACAAAGTTAGTAATACACTAGTGCAACAACATAAAAAGGTGAAGATGGAAATTTATTAAATATTCTCAAGTGTTTGTGAGAAATTGGGACGATGAATTTATCAGTGTCACAACATTGACTTGCCAGAAAATCAGATCATTTCATTATTTTGATGTTCACCTTTTGGTTTGGTGTGTTTACTTAGATTAGATTATATATACGTCCTGAATTATTAAAAAGTAGTAGCGTTTATATCCGAGTTGTTCATCAGTTTAGGAATGACCAACTGGCAGTTTTCTGGTGTATTTTCTTTCTTATGTAACCCGGAACTGCTCAGTGCTGGCAGCCTGGCGGATGTACGATTTTTTTTGCCTCTCAACTTGTCCAATTTTTTTTTTGCATAAGTTCGGAGGTGAGGGGCGTGAAGGGGTGAGGTGCAGGGATGGGGTGACGGGCGTGTTGCTGGATTTTACAAAGATTTTGTTAAAGACGTCGAAGGAGAATTGATATATCCCCCTCCTACATTTCTCCTTCCCCTCCTCCTTCCCCTCACCTCCTCCTTTCCCTCACCTCCTCCTACCCTCCTCCTTCCCCTCACCTCCTCCTACCCTCCTCCTTCCCCTCACCTCCTCCTACCCTCCTCCTTCCCCTCACCTCCTCCTACCCTCCTCCTTCCCCTCACCTCCTCCTACACTCCTCCTTCCACTCACCTCCTCCCACCCCCTCCTCCTCCAGCAGTCTCATTGATCTCGACGAAGCATAAAAAGCTTACAGGAGAAAACCCTTAAGAATTTAATCCAAAAATCTAAAGGCAATACCGTAGTCGAGAGCGTCAGGAAGATGGTGAGGCTAAACTTCTTTACGGTGACTTCAGTGATCAAAATATCCCTTCTTTCTTGGCATTGACCCAGGTACTGACCCAGGCTCTGACCCAGGCACTGACTCTGGCACTGACTCATACATTGAACACCAGGCACTGACACCAGACATTGACCCAGGCACTGACACCAGGCACTGACCCAAGCACTGACACCAGACACTGACCCAGGCATTGACCCAAGTATTGACCCAGGCTATGACCCAGGTTATGACCCAGGCATTGACCCAGGCACTGACCCAGGTATTGGCCCAGGCATAAATCCAGGCTCTGACCCAGGCACTGACCCAGGTATTGGCCCAGGCATAAACCCAGGCTCTGACCCAGGCACTGACGCAGGTATTGGCCCAGGCATAAAGCCAGGCTCTGACCCAGGCACTGACCCTGACTTGTAATAGATTTCGACCAGAATCTGTGTCCTAGGACGACCAGTTGGGTTAAAAATTTCGGTTTGAAGATTAGAATATTTCGGTACTGTACAGACTCATAAATCAACACACACACACCAGGCGAAAATCGTAGTCAGTACAAAATTCAGATTCTCAAATAAAAGTCTGATATGAAAAAAAAAAGATTATCAACGAACGTAAGAGCAATATTTACTTTACCGGAACGAGAGAGAGACATAACGAACTAAGAGACTAAGTGAAGTGAATGTAGTAAGTGAGAGATAAAAATATAACGAAGTGTACACCTGGTTGAGACCCAGTTGGTGTAGCGGAGGAAAGTTTAGATCCTGAGTTGTGCGGCGCGTAATGTCAGGTGAATACTGAGTTTTACTGATAATCTTACAGGTTTTTGATATTTTTTTTATTTAGTGCCGAAGATTGACAATGGGGAACTAACTTGTTGCTGTAAGTGCTGTTACGAACCACGCCACCAATTGTCATGATCTACCTACCCAGCACTACGAACTACGCCATCTATTGTCCTGATCTACCTACCCAGCACTACGAACCACGCCATCGATTGTCCTGATCTACCTACCCAGCACCACGAGCAACGCCATCTAGGGACGAAACCTCGAGTATGACTAGTCTTAGTTACCACTCCAGGGTTTCCCTTCTCCATATCCTGGTTGTTGCGTCACCTCCTCAAAGTCTTCCTCGTCAGCTCCAGTTCGACGAGAGTTCAGTTCACTCTGGGAAGTGACCACAGGATCATCTATCCTCTAAACCTACGGCACAGTGACTACCTACCGTCTTCTACAATACTCAGCCTTACTCGTCAGCCATCTCAGCTCCGCACTTAAGTATTTGTAATCTTGTATTGCCTCCCCACCTCCACCTTGCTTCAAATTATTGTATGTTGTATAAATATGTATATACTGTTAATGTTTAGGTTAAGTATGGTTAAGGGTAGATTATAGAAAGCTGAATATTTTGTTAAGGAATTTATGGTACTTTATTATACACAACAAAAACTCGCATCCTTTGTCTACCCTTTTATAGTCCGATTGTCTTTGTTTTTTTATTGTTGTTGCCTGTTGGGATCTGGGTAGACTTTTAACTATATTCTAAATCCCCAACTCGTAACAGTGCTGTTGTTATTGTTGTAAGTGTAGTGATGCTGTTGTCATTGTTGTTGTAAGTGTAGAAGTGTTGTTATTGTTGTAAGTGCAGTGATGCTGTTGTCCACAAAAGACAATCATTGTCTTCTGTTAAAAAATATCTATTGTCGAAGTATCAATATTTCTTGTAACATTTACTATATTTACAGTACCTGCTTTTATTGTACCATCAAAACTGTTTTATCGGAAATTATCATGTAAATAAATAAGTAATTACCATTGCAATAAACATAATTGCCAACTAGACATAATCCTGAAAGCTCTGTCCTCTTGTTCAACCTTATTACTGTACAACCCAGGTTGTACTGCTCCCCCATTATACTTATGTTTTTAAATTCCTCTCTAATTTATATGTATATGTATATATATGTGATATATATATATATATATATATATATATATATATATATATATATATATATATATATATATATATATATATATATATATATATATATATATGCTGATAACTGTATAGATATGTGAACACGCCTGACGCCAAGACTCTGTTACCATTCATTGTACCATTTATTCACATGTCTGTATTACTACATATTATTATAGCATGTCTGATATCTATGCTTATGTCTAATGCCTATGTCCATTTACTATGTCCCGATGTACTATGTCTGTACCGCGCTAGTCGAGTAATTAGAAGACCTCATTTATTGTCCTAGTAATGTCTAGCAACTCTCCTTGCCTAGCTAGCTAATTTCCCTCAGATCGGCTTCGGCCTGCCTACGGCGAGGAGTTCCTTGTGCTGACTCCTGTTCCTGTACCGGTTGGCTATCACGCCAAGTCTTGTACCACTTGTTGAATATATCTACTGCTCGTGCCCTGGAGTTTCAAGAACCTTGTCTAGGATTACATCCACCACATGGCGCAGTTGAGTAGCTCCAACACGACAGTTTACAAGCCTCAAGAGCCGGCCCCGTCTGTTTCCCGGCCTCGTGTTTCCCGCCCAGAAGATATACTCCACAGTGCCCCTGGATTTAAAGTGCTTTGTGACCTTGTGAAGTGCCCTAAGTGAAGTGCAGTGCCTTTCATGTCTCTTTGCTATGTTTCTGCGGCCCTACAGGTAGCAGACACGCCTCCAGCCCAGTTTCCAAGACAGCACTTCCGGCATACATCCTCCATCCACGCAGGCCCGCAAGCCACTGATTGACTCCCTCCCCTCCACTGAGTCATCACCAGCATCTCGCCCGGGCGCGCGGAGGAATACACCGCCGCCAGCCGCCTCCTCTCACTTCACAAATATTACAGTCAGTACTCTTTTACTTGCCCACCGGTTCCTACACTTAAGCAAATCCATTGACGAAAACATAGCACTTCACCTTATTCTCCTTGTCTTCCCCATCGCAACAATACCAAACACGAGATGTCTGACCACGACGATTTGCTGGGAAATTTATATGAGGATTATGAGGAAGACGACGCCTCACAGACCCTCCCACCCCCCCTCACGCCTCACACGCCGGGCGCGCCAAATTCAAAGGATGGGAGCCAGGATATACGTCAGTTAATCCACTTCCTACAAGTTTCTCAAGAGAAGGAAGCCCAAAGACGTCAATTAGAGGAGGAAAAACGACGTCAAGAGGAATTGTCAAGACAGTCAGAGGAATCAGCTTACCGTCTTCAACTTCAACAACAACACCAAGCTGATAACCGCAAATTCCTGGACCTATTGGAATTGCTGGCAACGAGGACGACTTCACCAGCTGCCACAACCAATTCGCCAGCTTCAGCCTCTTCATCTATCCTTCAGACAACGCCTCCTCACACGTCACCTATCTCCCCTAGGTATGCCTCAGTGTCTTCTCAGCCACCTGTTCCAGTCTCAACTCTCGTCGACCTCTCTGTGCCTCCTCCACCGCCTGCCGTCTCGAGTACACCCCTGCACAGCAAGTCTTCAGTTCCCAGCCCCCCACCTCTTCAATCTGATGCAACATATCAAGTATACCGTCAATGGCGACGTCGTTTCGAAGACTTTGCTGTTATGTCTGACCTCAATCGAATGCCCCCTCATAAACAACTCATCCAATTAAGATCGTGCATTTCCCTCGATGTTCAACGCCTCCTAGAGCACACGCTAGCCATCCCCCCTGACTCCCCCAGGTCAGTGACAGAGGTTTTAAACGCCTTGCAGAGTCATTTCCGTGGCCTCCGCAATGAAGCTTTGCGTCGTAGGGAGCTGCTATCCTGCAAACAAGCTTCTGGGGAATCATTCTCAGACTTCTATGCACGACTTAAGGACCTAGCAACCGAGGTGGACCTATGTACAGGCGATCCTGTAACCTGTGCTGAGATCCAGCTCAAGATGATCTTGCTGATGGGTGTACGTGACGAGGACCTGCTTCAGAAACTCCTCACCCTCGACGCCGCCTCTTCCCTCACCGACTTCGTCACCTGTTGCAGGTCGTATGAGGCCACAAGAGAGGCTGCCTCAGCTATACACTCATCGCCATCTCAAGTCCACGCCGTCTCCACCTACAAGAGGAATCAACGCCAGATGCAGACGACGTCCTCTCCACAGCCCCCGTCACAGTCACCAGTTTCTTCTCCCGAATCCTGCAGAAACTGTCAGCGCCAGCATGGTCCAGGAAAGTGCCCTGCGGCTGATAGTACATGTCGAAACTGTGGGTTTCAAGGCCATTGGCCCCGCACAACTCGATGTCCTGCCAACAAGGCCTCATGCAACGCTTGCAACAAGCAAGGACACTTCGCCAAGTGTTGCAGGTCCACCAAGAAGCCTCCATCTCCAGGTCAAAACGTCTCTTTACAGCCCGACAGAACGTCCACACCACCGTCTCCCAAGAACAACAAAGGATGCCGACGCGTGGATGATGCCTCGAGTGACAGGTCCCCCAAGCCCGTCAATGTTCGTCTGTCCTACGGTACCAACTCTTCCAACCTCCTGATGATACCTGACACGGGCGCGGACATCACGGTGATTGGACCAACACACCTGGACGCCCTCAACATCCCCAGGAGTAGCCTGTCACCCACAGCCATGAACGACGTGCTCACAGCGGACGGGTCCCCGATGTCTCCACCTTTGGGTTGCTTCAAGGCAACACTACAGCTCGGTCCCAAGTCTTGCCTTGCCACAGTCCACGTCCATGAGGGCATCCAAACCCCTCTCTTGTCATGTGGCCATTGTCAGGACTTGGCCATCGTCTCATCCGAGTTCCCAAAGCCCATCCTCGCCGTGACACACCTCAACAGGTGTGCAGAGATACCTGTTTCAGCCATGACCACACCTGCTGCCGCCCGGGAGTTCTTTTTTCGTCAGTTCAGCGACGTCCTTGTCTCCAAGCCCGACCTCCAGAAGACGCCGCTCAAGAAGATGACAGGCCCCCCGATGAGAATCCACCTCAAGCCTGGCGCGACGCCTTTCGCCATCCACACACCCAGGCCTATCCCCTTTGCCATACGGGACAAGGTGAAGGCGGAGCTCGATTCTCTGGTGCAGCAGGGGATCATCAGACACGCCGGTGAGGAGCCCTCCGAGTGGTGCCACCCTATGGTCTTGGCACCCAAGCCTGTAGGTGTTCGCATCACAGTGGACCTCACCCATCTCAACTCGCAGGTCTCCCGTCCCGCCCATCCATCGCCTACGCCCATCCAAGCAGTCCGCAGCGTCACCCCGTCTGCAAAGTTCTTTACCACGGCGGATGCACTACATGGGTACTGGCAAGTCGACCTGGCGGAAGAAGATCGCCACCTCACTACATTCATCACGCCCTACGGCCGCTTCCAACACTGCCGCGGACCCATGGGCTTCGCAGCAACGGGGGATGCGTACTGCCTCCGTGGGGATATGGCTCTGCAGGGTGTCACCAACTGCGTGAAGGTCGTAGATGACATCCTGCTCTTCGACGATGATCTCCCGGCCCACTTGAACCGAGTTCATCTGATGCTCACAAGATGTCGTGCCCATGGTATCACCCTGAACAAAGATAAATTTGTGGTCGCCGCCCCCCAAGTTAACTACTGCGGCTACAACATCTCGCCAGAGGGGATCTCAGCTGATGAGGAGAAGGTCAAGGCCATCAGGGACTTCCCTACTCCAGCGAACCTGACCGACCTTCGCTCATTTATGGGCCTGGTAAATCAGCTGGCCGACTTCTCCCCTAAAATCGCCACATCAGCCCAACCTCTACGCCCCCTCATGAGCCCCAAGCGCTCTTTCCTCTGGACTCCTGACCACGACCTAGCGTTCAGGAATGTTAAGAAGGCGTTGCTGTCACCACCAGTCCTGGCACCCTTCGACCCGTCCTTACCAGTGGTCCTCCAGACCGACGCCTCCCGTCTATACGGCCTCGGATATGCCCTCCTTCAAGACCACGGCCAGGGTAGACTGTGCTTAGTTCAGTGTGGCTCCAGGTTTTGACGGACACGGAGACCAGATACGCCACCATTGAACTAGAGATGCTGGCAGTCGCCTGGGCTATGGCCAAGTGCCGCCTTTACCTGTTCGGCCTTGGGCATTTCACCCTCATGACGGACCATCGCCCGCTCATACCCATTCTTAATCACTACACGTTGGACGCCATCGAAAATCCTCGCCTCCAACGTCTCAAAGAGAAGACCGCCCCTTACGTCTTTACAGCTGTGTGGCGCGCCGGGAAGCTTCTGTGCATACCAGACGCCCTCTCCCGAGCCCCTGTTAGTCGCCCCACACCTGAAGATGAAGTCGACTGTACCACGGCCGCTGCTCACGTTCGGTCTTTAGTGACACACACAGCCACTTCTCTTGCTGACAAGACGACGACGACGCCCTCCATCGAAGACGATAGGACTCTCCAGGAGCTTCGCATCGCCGCCGCTCAAGACCCGGCATACGTCCAACTCCTCGACTACGTCTCCGCTGGATTCCCCACCAACCGCTACGACATTCACGCCTCCGCCCTCCCCTTCTGGAAGCTAAGGGATAGCCTCTATGCGGACGGAGAGCTGGTGTTGTACGGCCCCAGGATCGTCGTTCCCGCTGCCCTCCGCCGGCGCACCTTATCCCGCCTCCATGACAGCCACCGCGGCGTTGAAGCCACCAGGCGCAGAGCCCGTCAGACCGTCTTCTGGCCTGGTATTGACGCCGATATTAAGAGCACGGTTGAGGCCTGTGAGCCTTGCCAGCAACTCCAGCCCAGCCAGCAACAAGAGCCGTACCTGTGCAATGACCTCCCAAAGCGGCCCTTTGAGTCCGTGTCCGCCGACTTCTTTAATGTGGCCGGAAAGTCTTTCCTGGTGGTCGCCGACAGGCTCTCTGGATGGCCCGTGGTAGTTCCCTGTGGTCGGGACACCACCTCTTCCAGGGTCATCCGGATGTTTTGTTGCTTCTTCCGGGAAGTCGGAGTGCCTCTCCGCCTCCGAACCGACGGTGGGCCCCCGTTCAATAGCCACGAGTTCAAGAGCTTCGCCGAACGCTGGGGCGTCCACCACATCGTCACCTCCCCTCATTACCCGCAGGCGAATGGCCACGCCGAGGCAGCGGTAAAGTCCGTAAAATACCTCATCCTCAAGACAGCACCGACGGGGAACCTGGACTGCGAGGAGTTCGACAGGGGCCTACTGGAACTCCGTAACACCCCTACCCCTGCCGGACGCTCTCCTGCCCAGGTGTTGTATGGCCGCCCCCTTCGTACTTGTGTGCCTGCCCACCCCCAGTCCTTCTTAGATGAATGGCAGATCAAGGCGGACGAGTGTGACCGCCGTGAGGCTGCCCGGATGGCCCAAGTGACAAGCCACTATGACGCCCAAGCCCGCCCCCTTCCCAGGTTGGCCGTCGGCCAGCAAGTACGAATCCAGGACCCGACGTCACACCGCTGGGACAAGGTCGGGGTCGTCATGGGCCGTGGCGAGTCTCGTTCGTACCAAGTCCGCCTCCCCAGTGGTCGTGTGTGGTGGCGAAACAGACGCCACCTCCGCCCAGTGCCATCCTCTAGTGACGAACCTTCCTCCCCGTCCCCTGTGTCCCCTTGCCCAGACCAGGAACGAAGGTCGTCAGTTGATCCTCCCATTGTCCCTCGCCGCTCCCCCCGACTCATGGAAAAAGAGTCCGTAGCCGCTCGAGATTGCACTACGAGCGTAAAGGGGGAGGGAGGTGTATAGATATGTACATACCAAGATATGGGAACACGCCTGACGCCAAGACTCCGTCACCATTCATTGTACCATTTATTCACATGTCTGTATTACTACATATTATTATAGCATGTCTGATGTCTATGCTTATGTCTAATGCCTATGTCCATTTACTATGTCCCGATGTACTATGTCTGTACCGCGCTAGTCGAGTAATTAGAAGACCTCATTTATTGTCCTAGTAATGTCTAGCAACTCTCCTTGCCTAGCTAGCTAATTTCCCTCAGATCGGCTCCGGCCTACCTACGGTCCGGGGTCCCTTGTGCTCGCTCCTGTATCGGTCGGCTATCACGCCAAGTCTTGTACACTTATTGAATATACCTACTGCTCGTGCTCTGGAGTTTCAAGAACCTTGTCTAGGATTGCATCCACTACAATAACCACAAGGAAAGAAGAAAACACGAAGTTCCCAAGCGCTTTCGTGTAATTCACATCTTCAGGGGTGAGTACAGACTAGAGAGAGTAATACAAATCAAGGTGTATATATACAGAGGAGGGTGAGACCAGGTCCACAATGGTCAGGTATTAGGTAATGACCCTACTAATCTTTAAATAGCACACAACGGTTGGTGGTCAGGTCAGATGGTTAATTGACCCGGCCTTCTCACCTGATCACAAATCTTCTTAATTACAAAATTGTCCAGCTTGTACATGCCGTTACTCAAATTCATTTTGAATGCTTCGGTATGTTTAATAAGACTATATATATATATATATATATATATATATATATATATATATATATATATATATATATATATATATATATATATATATATATATATATATATATATATATATATGTGTGTGTGTGTGTGTGTGTGTGTGTGTGTACATGTATGTGTGTATGTATGTATAAATAAATAAATAAACAAAATAACAATAAAAAAATAAAAGCAGGAGGACAAGCCTCGCCCCCCCAGGATCACACTAGTGACTGAGGAGACATGGGAGGTTATTCGGCAGCAAAAAACTTAGCAAGGAGCGAGGCATTTCGGAACGTATTCATTCACCCAGATCGTACGGTAATGCAGAGGGAACAGCACAAGAAGCTCCTTTTTTTTTTTTTTTTTTTTTTTAAGGGGGATTAGCCCACCCGGACACAGGTCACTGACCCACATCGGGGCCTGGGGGGCGAAAATGTAATAATAATAATAATAATAATAATAATAATAATAAATAATAGTCACAATAATTCATAATAAATAAAATTTATGATAAAACAAACAAAATAAAATAATAAAATAATGATGATAATAATACAGTAACTGTAATAATATTAATAATAAAGAACAAAAAATACAAAAATGAAAAAAAAGATCAAAAGTGAGAAACGATATATGTATGTTGTGTTGTCAATGGTAAGAGAAACAATTGAGACCCTGCAATTGCGTGTAAATGAAGCAGAAAGTCAGATCAGCAACCTGGGACTTGGTCACAATTTTCGTGATGCCATATGGCAGCAGGGTCTACCATTAGACAACACATTATGCTTCCAATATCTTCCCAGGCAGTAGTACCTCCCTGTTTGGTAGCTGCCTACTACCTACTACCTACCATGCAGGGCTTGAAGCAGAAGAGGGTGGAGTCAAGGAGAAACGGGGACGGGTGTACATGGGTTATATTCAGTGGGAGGGTAGTGGAAGCAAGTGTGCCGACAAAGAGCCAGGGGGGCAGAAGCGCACCCTCCACCCGCTCTACTCCTCACCCGGGAGGTGGCACCAGCTCTGCCTACCAGACAGGACGAGGCGAGCGCCGTGTAAACAATGACATTTCTAACCACACCCTGCAAATTACAGTGTACTTAGCAAATGCTGCAGCTTCTGAGAATGGAAGGGGGCCGGAGTTACTACTAAGAGCAGAGACGTTACCGAGAACAAATTCTGGCTTGAATGGCATACTGACACGGTCCTTGATAAGAGAGAAGAGTTTCAAACAATACTGAAGGAACACCAACCCGATATTGTAGGAGTTGTAGAACTGTTGTACAAGAACAGGAGAATCGACCCAGAGGAATGTGAGTTCAATATTGCTGGATGTGACTCATTTACGTACCTTTCTCAAGAAACTTTCAAGAGGGGTGTGGATATCTTTGCTAGGCAAGTCCTTAAGAACATAAGAACATAAGAAAATAAGGAGTCTGCAATAGGCCGGTTGGCCTGTGCATGGCAGCTCCCGTCAAGAGTTACTACCACTCTCTATCATCCATGAATCTATCTAGCCTCCTTTTGAAACTTTCCAGAGTTCCCGCACGTACTACAAAGTTGCTAAGCTTGTTCCACTCGTCCACCACCCTATTTGTGAACCAGTTTCTTCCTATCTCCCTCCTAAACCTAAACTTATCCAACTTGAATCCGTTGCTCCGAGTCCTATCCTGCTCGGATATTATAAGAACTTTATCTATATCCCCTTTATTGATTCCTTTCACCCACTTAAATACTTCTATCATATCTCCCCGCACTCTTCGAGGGTACAGGGAGAGGATGTGTTTGGAGAGTCCAAGTGGTGTAAAATTAAATTAAAGGGAGGGGGTTTACTTATTGTCGGGTGTAACTACAGATCCCAAACTGTAGCCCACTAAATCAAAGGAACTTAAGAACCTCAATAGACAAAGCAGCGATGCTCAACCCTAGCCACCTCCTTATCATGGGGGACTTTAACTATGGCGACATCGATTGGAGAAACGAGTTCAACCCTAATTACTTGAATAACCCTGCTATTCTTTTTGTAGAAACTCTAAGAGAAAATTTTCTGTTCCAACATGTTAAAGACCCGACACATTACAGAGGGGAGCAAACACCCAAGCCACTAGACCTCATCATAACAAACGAGGAAGGTATGGTGGCCAAACTGGAATATCCAGCCCCAGTTGGCACCAGTCACCGTGTAGTGTTGTCATTCAGATTTAACTGTTACCTAGTTCAAGATATAGCCAGGCCAAGGTGCAAATATTACAAGGGAAATTGCAATGTGATGAGGGAAGAGATGAGGGGTATCAACTGGCCTGACTCATTAAGGCACAAGAACCCAGACACTGCGCTCAATATCATAACTAGTAAATTGACCCATTTGATCGATAAATATATACCCAAGACCAAACCCAGTGCCTCTGGGAATATGAGGGGTTCCCTACCCATGAATCATGCGGCGGTCGACAAAGTTAAGAAGAAAACTCAGAAATTCAAGACGTGGATTAGGTCAAACGATGAGCAAGACAGGAGGATGTATGCAAGAGCCAGAAACCAAGCAAAGTCAGAGTGTAGAAGGGCTGAAAAGGAATTCCAGAAGCCGGTTGCAAGCGAGGTCAAGTCAAACCCAAAGGCGTTTTACCGCTATGCAAAGCCGAAATTAAAAACGAGAGTAGGAGTATCAGACCTGAGGCTTGAAGATGGTAGTTACGCAGATTCTGACCAGAATAAAGCTGAGGCATTGAACAGCTTATTTTCCTCGGTGTTTACAAGAGAGAATGCGATTAACCTTCCTGCATTTGAGGATAGACGGTTTGACTCAGCACTGACCCACATTGTGTTCATAGAAGAGGGTATAAGAAATAAACTGTCAAAGCTAAAGGTCCATAAGAGTCCCGGCCCTGACTTGGTGCATCCCACAGTGCTAAGAGAGTTGTGAAACGAGCTTGCTGAGCCCCTGAAGATCCTATTCTGTAAATGCCTGGATGAACAAAAGGTCCCCAGTAATTGGAAAATGACTTATGTGAGTCCTATCTTCAAGAAGGGCGATCGTCACTCCACGAACAAATATAGACCGGTGAGCCTGACCAGTATAATATGCAAAGTACTAGAGAGTATTATCAGAGATGCCGCGATGGAACATCTACTACGAAACAACCTTGTAAAGAATTGCCAGCACGGTTTATGCCGGAGCGCTCCTGCTTAACACAATTGCTCAAGGTATTGGATATTTGGACCCATATCCTGGAACGGGGTGATAATATCGACATTATATACCTAGATTTTGCCAAGGCTTTCGATAGTGTACCCGCGAAAGGCTGAAAATCAAACTGGAGGGGTACGGAATTCGGGGAAATGTCCTAGCGTGGATAGAAGACTTTCTATATGATCGTAAGCAGTGTGGGCCCGCTGTTGTTTGTTTGTTTCATAAATGACATGCCTGACGTTGTACATTCCTCCATACAAATGTTTGCGAATAACGCCAAGCTATTTCGGGAAATCAAGAACCAAGCGTACTGTGAAGAGCTGCTGAAGGATCTCTATGAGCTCCAAGAATGGTCGAAGAAATGGCTGCTGAGATTCAGTGTCACGAAGTGTAAGAGGATGCACCTGGGGCGTACCATCGATAAGGAGGCGTATCATATGTCCCAACGGGATGAAGAAACTGCACTATTTGAGACTGAATGTGAGAAGGACCTAGGTGTGTATGTTAACAATGAACTTAAGTTCTCGGGCCATTGCGAGAAGAAGGTAAATCAGGCAAATAAATTATTAGGGCTTATAAGAAGGTCGTTCAGATATCTAGACGGTCTGTCCTTCGTAACGATCTTCACGAGTGAAGTGCTTCCCCATCTGGGGTACTGTCACCCTGTCTGGTCCCAGAGACATGCTAGGGACTGTCAGTTGGTTGAAAATGTTCGAAGGAGGGCTACCGTGAGAGATTAGAGCGCTTGAATTTGCCTAGCTTATACTACAGACGAGCAAGGGGCGACCTAATTGAGGTGGATAAGCATCTCAAGGGACACTACTAGGTCGAGTGTCCTTACTTAAGAGCTGGCGGATGCTTTCCCCACAAGGGGTCACAGCTCAAGATTGAAGAAGCCGCAGGTCCAGAAAACTGTGAAGGCAAATTTTTACGGAGTGAGCCTTGTGAACTCTTGGAACAGTCTGCCAGAAAGTGTTGTGACGGCACCGAGTGTGAGCTCTTTCAAGACTGGACTTGACCAACACTGGAGCAGGTTCAGGTACTTTCAGGAGCCGGTGCATGCCCAGTACTTGCCAACAGTTCGTAACAGAGACGTGACCGATCGCCCAAGCGGCTAGCGAGCCGATTAGTGGTGAAGAGGACAAAAGTAAAAAGCATACAGAAAAAAAATATGTTTTATTCTCTGGCGTAAAGATAATTAAGTATTTTTTAAGGGGAGATATTAATTATTTATTTTATGTGGTATAAAATTATTACTTGAGCAATTGAGCAGTTATAAAGACCTTTATGATATTTTTTTGTATTTCTGTGGCATATCATTATCAGCAAACAAACATAGACAAAATAGAACTTCATGTCAGAAAGCAGTAGAGAGTTTATGAAGGAAGAAATTTTAATAATATACTGGAGTCACCCATCAAATGTTACCCAAACAAATATTATCAGTGCTGGGGAAACCATTAACAGTTTAAAATATAACATTATACAATAAATATACGTAACATGAATATTTTATCTTATTACACAAAAATGAGACAAAATCTTTCCTATTAAGTTTATTGAGGACATTATGAGAAAAGAAAAAAGTCTTTTTCGGTCCTCACGGTAACTTGTGTAGTGTAAGCTTTGCATAATATGGCGTAAGGTTGTAAACGTAGCATGGGTGTGTCAACAGTAAGCAGAATTCCAGCAATGTTTTGGTGCGTGGGAAGCTGCAAGCAAGCATCAGCAAGCAGGCAACCAACTGCTGAAAGAATTGTAAGCTCAAGTTTTGCCTGACTGGATGTGAGAACGCTTCAAGTGTGTGGGAGCTGCCTTCGCAAAGTTCGTATTCTAGATCTTATTTTTTTCCCGTGGAACTTAATAAAAAAAGAGAAACTTAAAACCTTGCCTGCTTTCTCAGAGGTTTTTATGTGTAACTTTTTATCGACGAACTTAAGAACGGTTAAAAGGGTGTCCGGGTTTTCAAGAGTTCGTAAATTAGAACTGTTCACTTCACGTAGGTAAGGCGGAACATTAAGTTACAGTAAAGTCTTAATCCAACTACGACGCCATCTTTGTTTCCGTAACAACAGACGTGAGAGAAATACTGATAAAGAAAGAAGAGGGGAGACAAATACTTGGAAGAGAGACAAAGAGAAAGCGCTTGACAGCCATAGGGAGAGACAAATACCTAGAATGAGAGGCAAAGAGAGAGATTCACACCTGGAGACAAACCTAGACAGAGACAGAAAAAGAAAGAGAAGGCGCTAGACACACACACACACACACACACACACACACACACACACACACACACACACACACATCATACCAGTAGTAGGTAGAGCTGAACACAGTCAACAAAACGAAGAATAAAACTTTTGGTGGGTATTGTCTGGAGAGCAGCGAGCCGGCGAAGCAGAACGGATGAGATGTCCAACGGGCGGAAGACGGAAGGAGGGGCGGAGCTTGTGGGACGGAGCGGCCATGTGTGTAGTGTGTGGGGGATGTGGGAGGGTGTGGGATGGTGTGGGGGTATGAGAGGGAGTGTGGGTGACTGTGGGGCGGGGCAGTCATGTGAGTAGGGTGTGAGGTGTGGGAGTGTGGGAGAGTGTGTGAGTGGGTGTGGGGTGTAGGAGGGTGTGGGGCGAGGCGGCCATGTGAGTAGTGTGTGGGGGGTGTGATGGTGTTTAGGGTGTGGGAGTGTAGGGTGTGTTAGTGGATGTGGGGCGGGCCGTTATGTGTGTGTGTGTGTGTGTGTGTGTGTGTGTTGTTTAGCTGTGATGAACGCTAATTAGCGTTCACTTGTTTAGACAGCAATGGGCAGGTAAATAAACCAACTTTCCTTTCAACCATTTGCCACAACAATTAAAGAACACCTGTCTGCACACACACACACACACACACACACACACACACACACAGCAGCTCCCTCACAAACCTCCGATTCTTTCACTCTAAGGCCTCGAATTCGTGACTGATAGAAGCTGTGCACTGATTTTTCATTTTCTTTCTTTCTTTCTTTCTTTCTTCCTTTCTCAAGGTGGTCATGATTTAGGTGTCTGTCTGTGCCACTCTTGACCTTACTTTAAATGAAAACAAATATATAATGGATACTCCAGCAGTGTACTGATCGAGTGAAAAGAAAAATCCAAATTCCATCACCTTATGTGAACATCTGTCAACAAATCTTCCTCCTTCCACAACTTTGGAAAAACATCTCAAATATTCCTCATCTTCCTCAACATGATTAAGATCTCTAAATAAATGTCCCTTTTCTTTCTCAACAACCCTAGGCCAATCCCAGTGCAGGAATTTTTAACCACGGTACACTCGACCAATAAGCACCTTCGTTGGGGGAAAAAAAATCAACCATTCACCTTCGACCTACGACCAATCAAAAGAAAGGCATCTCCTCCTTTCCCTCCTATCCCCCTCTCCCCTCTCTCCCTCTCTCTCCCCCTTTTCCCTTCTCTCTCCCCCTACCCCACTCCCCCAAGGTCAATTTATCAGCTGTAGTACGAAGAGAGGAAGAATTAATTAACCTGCTTGTCTTGAGGGTTATCGAAGAGTGAGCCTGAAGGTGATAGAGAGGTGGGAGGGCTCGGAACACCTGCCTTCACCCGATGAACACCTCCAGCCATGGTGACAGGGAGAGGGAGGAAGTTGTCTGAGATGTGGGATGGTGAAGATAATATTGATGGAGATCCTGGCAGTGATGGAGATGTTGGTGGCAATATTAGTGAGCATTATGATGGAGATACTAGTGAAGTTATTGATAGTGATGGCGATAGTGTTGGTGAGGATATGAGAGATAATAAAAACACCTTTAAAGTTCTGGCCGATCTCTTAGTGTGACTCCATTAAACACCCTAAGGGCAACAGCAGTAGTAGTCACAGACACACGCACGCACGCACGCTCGCACGCACGCACGCACGTACGCATGCACGCACACACACGCACGCACACACACACACGCACACACACACAAACACACACACACACACACACACACACACACTTCATCCATGACCACCGGAGGGTCATAAGAACATAAGAACATAAGAAAATAAGGAGTCTGCAATAGGCCGGTTGGCCTGTGCATGGCAGCTCTTGTCGAGAGTTATTACCACTCTCAATCATCCATGATTCTATCTAGCCTCCTTTTGAAACTTTTCAGCTTCCCAACACTTACGACACAGTTGCTAAGCTTGTTCCACTCGTCTACCATCCTATTTGTGAACCAGTTTCTTCCTATCTCCTTCCTAAACCTAAACTTATCCAACTTAAATCCGTTGCTATGAGTCCTATCCTGCTCGGATATTATAAGAACTTTATCTATATCTCCTTTATTGATTCCTTTCACCCACTTAAATACTTCTATCATATCTCCCCGCACTCTTCGTCTTTTTAGGGAATGCAAGTTAAGTTTCATTAATCTATCTTGATATGGAAGGTTTCTAAGTCCCAGAATCATTTTCGTCATTCTTCGCTGCACCGACTCCAGTGAATTGAAATCCATTCTATAATAAGAGCATTAGAACTGAACAGCATATTCGAGGTGCGGCCTGACTACCGCAAGATATAATTGCAATATGACTTCCGCACTCTTATAACTTACACTTCTAGATATAAAACCTAATACTCTGTTTGCCTTATTTCGAACATTAACGCAATGATTTCTAGGCCGAAGGTCCGGGCTTACAAGTACCCCTAAGTCTCTTTCACAAGACGACTTCTCTAGGTTGATGTTGTTAAGGCTGTATACATTGATAGTATTTGTTTTTTTCCAATATTAAGTGCGCTGCACTTGCTGGTGTTGAATTTCATTTGCCATTTTTATGACCACTCCTGCAGTTTATTTAAATCTTCCTGTAGTGCATTTGCTTCCTGCCCTGAATTAATCTACCGCCCTATTTTGGTGTTATCCGCAAACTTGCTTATGTCACTGCTGATCCCAGTATCTAGATCGTTTATGTAGATTATGAACAAGAGTGGGCCCAGTACTGGCCCCTGGGAAACCCCACTAGTTACACAGCCCCACTCAGATTTAAGACCATCTATGCTGACCCTCTGTGTTCTATCGGTGAGCCATGAGTTTATCCAGTTTAAAAGCTTACCCTCGATACCATGAGCCTTAACTTTTCTCAGAAGCCTCTGATGGAGTACTCTGTCAAATGCTTTGCTAAAGTCTCAGTAAATAACATCGTAATTTTCGTCAGTATCTCCTACCTCGTCAGCAGATTTGTTAGATAAGATTTTCCCTTTGTAAATCCATGTTGAGAGTCGTAGATTAATTTATTTTTCTCTAAATGTGCTCGGATGCTAATTGCTATAATTAATTCAAGAAATTTCCCCACTACTGACGTCAAACTAAAAGACCGGTAATTTGACGCTGATGCTCTGTCTCCCTTATTGAATATGGGTACTACATTTGCATGTTTCCACAAGTCTGGCACAACTCCCGTGTCTAATGATTTTGTAAATAAATTTACAAGGGGTCAGCTAATCTGATCCTTACACTCTTTCTAAACACGAGGGAAAATTTAATCCGGCCCTGGGGATTTTGTCTTCTTTAATTTATTTATCTTCTTAAGAACATCCTCTTTTCTGATAGTGATATCCTTTAGTTTCTCATCTTCATTTCCAGCTCTGGCGTTTCCTCGAGAACTTCTGTGAAAACTGATAGGAAGTAGCCGTTTAATGCTTTGCTTATTTCCTCACTATCATGGATCACTTTCCCTTTCTCTGACTTTAAAGGGCCCACTTTGTCCTTGACCTTTGTCCTATATACTTGGAAAAATCCCTTTGGATTCGCCTTGGATTCTCTTGCTATCCTGATTTCGTAGTCCCTCTTTGCCTTCCTTACATTTTTCTTAACATTCCTCTATAGTTCATTGTACCTATTCCTGAGGTGCTCCTCCCCTCCCTTTAATTTCTTATAAATTCCTTTCTTTATTCCTATGTCGTGTTTAAGTTTTTTGGTCATCCACCTTGGCTCATTCTTATTTGACCTAATTTTTCTGTATGGTATATTTTGTTCCTGTGCTTTACATAGTATACTAGTGATTTTATTATAGTCATGATCAATCGTGTCGCCGATGACCTCACCCATTCCTACCGGAGACTGACCTGACCGTTCCCAGGTGACCTCACCTAGGTACCATTTTAACCCCTAATAACACTGGTCAACATAAAAAAAAAATTCTCATGGTTCTGGATCAAAACAGTCTGATTCTAGTGTAATTGTATGTGCTGAACTCAATTATGACATTCGTATAGCTGTATCAGGCTCAGTTTTCCAGAACCAGCATATCTATATATTTAGTGTACCATGCTATTCATACAGTAATTTATATGCTCATTGGCTCCACTTATGCAATTATTTTGTCCTGATTTGTGCTTTTTTGTTTGTTTCAGTTTGCTGATTCATGATATTGCATATCTACACCTGCATGATTTGTAATTACTCTGAAATTAACAAAACATGGAACGTCGCAAGTGTGTGAACGGTGCTGACAGTTTTTGCTACATATGTGGTGCCTTCACTCCTGGTAGCCTCAAGAAACCAATCACAAAAGCTGTTCGACTGAACTACAAAAGTTACTTCAAATGTCATTTGGGTGACCAAGACAAGAAATGGGCACCTCATGTAGCCTGTAAGTCTTGTGTTAACCACCTGAGCGAGTGGATGTGTGGTAAACGAAGTTCAGGAATGCCGTTTGCTGTACCAATGATATGGCGTGAACCTAAAGACCACAGTAGTGACTGCTACTTCTGTCTCACAAATATTAAGGGAATAAAAATTAAAACACGAGGCAAGGTACAGTACCCCAATATTGCTTCTGCAATCCGACCAGTACCGCACAGTGCTGAACTTCCAGTCCCAAATCCACAGACTAAACAAGAATTGAGTGATTCCGATTCTACCTCTACCTCAATGGAAAACGACTACCAGGATGACTCTGAAAATACCAGGCCTAAACTATTTACTCAAGAAGCGCTTCATGATCTCATGAGGGACCTAAACTTGTCAAAAGAAAAGGCTGAAGTTTTGGGATCCAGACTAAAGCAGCATAACCTGCTAGAAGATGGAGTGCATATCACTACAGCGCGTTACCGACATAGACAGCTGTCTGCATTTTTCAAGATGGCAAACAACCTTTGTTATTGCGAGGACGCAGTATCTCTCATGCAACAACTCTGCAAGTCTGAAACATACAAGACAGAGGATTGGAGGCTGTTTATAGACTCAGGAAAAGACTCTCTGAAAGCTGTTCTTTTACACAATGGCAATCGGCTTCCATCTGTCCCAATAGCACACGCAACAAAAATGACTGAGAGCTATGAAACAATGAAAATTCTGTTGGCCGCTATAGAGTATGAGAAACACCAGTGGAAGATATGTGGCGATCTCAAAGTCATCAGTTTACTACTGGGCCTTCAGAGTGGCTACACAAAGCACATGTGCTTTTTGTGCTTGTGGAACAGCAGAGCTGATGCAGAGCACTATGTGAGAAAGGATTGGCCGACAAGACCAAGAGATGTGCCTGGAAGGTTTAACTGTGCTCACAATCCGCTTGTAGATCCAGAAAAGATATTTTTGCCTCCACTGCATCTAAAGCTCGGTTTGGCTAAAAATTTCATCAAAGCTATGGATCAATTCGGTGCTGGGACTCTATACTTATCTCAGAAACTAGGTGGTGTGGTTTCCGAAGCCAAGTTGAAAGCAGGTGTCTTGAATGGACCACAAATTCGTATACTAGTTAATGATAGCGAATTCACCAAAACATTGAACCCACTGGAGAAAAAAGCATGGGAATCATTTGTCAATGTGTCAAAGAATTTTCTTGGAAACTATCGTGCTGACAACTACAAAGAAATCGTAACAACCATGCTTCAGAATTATCATGCATTGGGAGCAAGGATGTCCTTGAAATTGCATTTTTTCCACTCTCATATTGAATTTTTCCCAGGTAACCTTGGAGACGTTAGTGATGAACACGGCGAAAGATTTCATCAAGATATCGCCATAATGGAGAGCAGATATCAGGGACAATTCAGTCCTAACATGATGGGCGACTATTGCTGGACACTGCAACGAGAAGAGAGCAAGCTGTACAAGAGAAAGAGTAAAGTTCAGAAGCACTTTTAGAACTTCATATTTTGTCATTATAAAGGATTTGAACTTATGTTTTTTGGTACAATTTTTATGAGCTTATCTGTGATAGGTTTAAAATTGTATCTTGCATGACGCGATAATGTTACTATATTTACTATTTTTTTTATTCTTTAAGAAAGTAGGTCTGATGGTAGAATGAAACATCCAATTAATATTCATTAATATGATATTAGTCATGAAAGCACAGTCACATGAGATAATCTCATCTTTTGCACGACACGTGATGGAATATTAAATATTTGTACCTATTGATTTTTTTATAAAACCTGGTCTGATAGAACAAAACAAATATCAGATTCGAATTCAGCAATATGAAATTAGTTGTGTGAGCATGATCTCATATGTGAACCGAAGGTCTGGGACTCTGACCATATTGTCATTATTTTTCGTTTCCCAATTTAGGGTAAACCTGATTTCTCTGTGATCACTCTTCCCTAGTTCTTCCCCTATTGTGATATCTCTGTTAATATTTTCTTTATACTAGGTCTAATATGTTGTCACCTCTAGTAGGTTCTGTAATTCGTTGTTTTACAAAATTGTCCTGTGCTGCATCTAGGAAGTCTTCAGGTTCATAGTCACCTATAAGGTTGTCCCAGTCAATATTTCTGAAGTTGAAATCCCCCAATATGCACAGATTTTTGTATCTTGCTGCCCTGCTCATTTCCTGCCATATGGGCTGAGCTGCTTCTTTCCCGAGACTTGGGGGCCTGTAACTCACTCCCATAAGTAGTTTTTCTCTTCCTTCTGCAATTTTTACCCATACAGACTCGGTTCCTATTTCAGCCTTTATTGTATTATTAATATAAGATTTTAACGTATCCCTGATGAAGAGTGCGATCCCTCGCCCCTTCCTAACCTTCCCTGTCCTTGTGAAAAAGGTTTTACCCTTCTATGCCATACTCTGATAAAAAGTTCTTGCTCACCAGATTCATCCAAGTTTCAGTGACTGCTGTGACGTCTACATTCTTGGTACATACAACCGCTCTCAGCAAGTCTATTTTATATCTAACGTTCCTACTGTTTGTATAGTACACATTTAAACCTACCCTTCCCTGGTCCTGTTTTACCACTTGACCTGAGTAATCAATTTTACTCCCCAGGACCTGCTTGTTTTTATTACTCCCACTTACCCTGACCTCTCTCTACTGGCAACCCCCCCTCCCTTTGGAGTAACATTTTCGTTCTCCAGGGATGCAGACAACGTCTTTACCCCAGCGCGAGACAAGTGTATGCCATCACGATTGTTCAGGTAGATGTTCCCCTAGAACGGTCGCCAGTTATCAATGAATGCCCAACCATTGCTTGCACCATGTTTTTCCAGTCGGCAATTTATAGCATTTGCCCTGGACAGCCACTGACCACCATTCCCTCTTCTTGGCAAAACACCACATACTATCAGGATCTCTCCCCTATCTCTAACCTTCCCTAACGCCTCCCTATACCTCCTGAAAAGTTTCTCACCCCTAACCTTTCCTATGTCATTGCCTTCTACACTAAGACACACTACTGGCTTGGTGCCCTCCCCTGGCAAAACCCTAACCATCCTCTCAGCTACATGCCCTATCCCAGCCCTAGGAAAACACACCCTAGTCCTACGTTTCCTGTCTCTTTGGCAAAAAGTCCAATCTAAGAACCTCACCTGGCTGTCCCCAACTACCACGACCTTACCACTGGGCAGGGTTTGACCAACTGCCCTCCTCTCCCGCCACCACATCGTCCTGCCTCTTCTCTTCCTCGCCAGCTTCTTCCAACACTTGGTAGGGTTTACTGCACTTCACACCCTGGTCAGCTTTCCTGAATCTGACCTTAGACCCCTTGGAGACAACCACTCTCCACTCCTGCTCTTCCTGACCCTCCTTTGTAGGTGCCCTGCTAGGCAGGACACCCACCTGAAGGAGTTCAGTCCTGAGGGCTTCGTTCTCCCCCTTTATAACGTCCATCTCTCTCCGCAACTGCTCCAGCTGACTTAACAGAGTGGCCGGGGGCGTCGTCTCTCCCCACATACTGTCCCTCTTCCCCCACAACACAACGGCCCATGGCCGCCATTTTCTTTGGTCACTAACACGAGCATAAGGGGCACGTCCTTCTCCAAGCTAGGTCAGGTCGGTCAAGACCTATCATGCGCTGCTCCTGCTGTGAAGCTGTGCAGCTTCCCCCCTTGGCTAATGTTTCGGCCCATTCCCCAAGTCCCTCTCCCCAATCCATCCTCACCACCAAAATATCAACATAATCAAAAGTGACAATTTCGTTTCGGAAAGAAGTGGGATCAGTGTTGAACAATGATGAACAGTGTTTAAGCCAGTGAATTCAATACTAGACAGTACAGTGACCCACCAGTGAGATAAGCACCCCTGGGAACGGACCAGCATCTTCTGACCAGGCGGTGTTAGTCCAGCCACCTTGAGAACAACAGTGGGTCGGCTTTACACTTGATTACGAGATAACACAACACCACTTAGCAGCAAGTGAGGTACTGTGACACCACCCCACACCACACGGTGTCTCCATGACAACATGAGGTTCTTCATATCAACACCCGAGGACGAGTTATTGCACCACGTGAACACCACACCACCCGACGTCTCCACGACCACGTGAGGCCCTTCATGTCAACACCCGAGGACGAGTTACTGCACCACGTGAACACCAAACCACCCGACGTCTCCACGACCACGTGAGGTCCTTCATGTCAACACCCGAGGACGAGTTACTCCACCACGTGAAAACCATACCACCCGTGTCTCCACGACCACGTGAGGTCTTTCATGTCAACACCTTGGACGAGTTTTGCAACACGTGAACCCCACGTGGCCTACGTGACCTCACACAGTAGGGCAAGAGACCAGCCCTGGTCATCAACTGTAAACTATAATAATTTGTATGTTCAATTCATGTTCCTTCTCCTTTCAGTAATGAAAACTTTTGTTAGAACGACCCACCCATCCCGTATCTTTGTATGTAATAAGTCATTTTTGTCTAATGTATATTTCCAGCCTTCGGGCTGCAAAATTTTCTCAATCAACAGTTAATTATTATTTTTATTAATAGTAGTAGTAGTAGTAGTATCATTACACACACACACACACACACACCTTTCTCCCTAACCCCAGCTCATTACTCCCCATCCCGAGAGCACTTCACCCCCCCTCCCCCACCTCTTACTACCGCCTCCACACCTCCACGATGGGAAATTGCCGGAATGGAGGCGGAGGAGAGTGCTGTGCGGCGACGCTTGTAAGCGGGGTGTTATGGTGTGACGGCCCCGGCCACTGCTTCTCCTACCTGTCCCTGCCTCCTTCACCACCCGTCTGTCTGTCTGTCTCTATCACTTACTCAAGGTTCTGTGTTGGCTAAGTCAACCTCGACAGATAAGAATACGGAGAAGGAGTATTCAAGGTCCCCCTCCATGTGACAACTTATCAAGGGTAAACGCTTCATCAGGTCCCGGTGCCTCTCTCTCTCTCTCTCTCTCTCTCTCTCTCTCTCTCTCTCTCTCTCTCTCAGGAATAAAGATTAATCATGATAAAAGGTCACTAACAATAAGGAATATTAATGGAAATATTAAGAACTCAAGAAACAAATCAATTTTATACCACCATGCGTACACCACCACCGCCTGTACACCACCACCTGTACACCACCACCTGTACATCACCACGGGTACACCACCACCTGCCGTACACCACCACCTGGGAGTCACCACCTGCCGGGGTTGTAACTTAGGAGCTGGTCTTCGTCAGCCGCCGTTGTCTTCAACATTACCCGTGATCACATGAGCTTCAGGAGTTTGATGGTTGCTGACTGTGTGTACGAACCGTGTTGGTGGTGTGGTGAGATAGTGGTGGTAAAGTAGTGATAATGGTGTAGTGGTGATGTAATGGTGACAATGGTGTGTTGGTGTTGTTAGTATAGTGGTGGCGGTGTTTTGTTGGTGAAGTGGTGTAGTGTTGGTGGTGTGGTGAGATAGAGCTGGTGTCATGGAGATAATGGTGTAGTGGTGTTGTTGGTACAATGATGGCGGCGTTTTATTGGCGTGGTGGTGTAGTGTTGATGGTGTGGTGAGATAGTGGTGGTGATGATGGTGGTGTAGTGGTGTTGTTAGTATAGTGATGGCGGTGTTTTGTTGGTGCGGTGGTGTAGTGTGATGGGTACTCGGAAAATATGGCACAGGAAAAAATGACACAGGAAAAAATTGCAAAATTTTCATACTAGGAATAAATGGCACAACAAATTTCACTTCGAGCTCACGAACCACAAACGAACTTACGAGCTAACGAGCCTGTGTTTGAAGCTATCCAGCGTATTCGAGTTAATGATGATGTTTGGTAACTTGCTATACCACATTTGTTTAGCACTGACTTCCATTTATACACCTTGATAATATCTCGTGTTTTAGTTTGATACATTTGAAAGAATCTCTTGGGGTTTGTCTTCGCCTCCCTTGTCACCTTCAGTTCATTATTCCTCTTTCTTTTTCTTATCTCGGCCTTAACCCTACTAGCCAATACTTTATAATAATCTCGGTGGTAAACTTCACCACGATTTATTCTCCTACCTATAGCCTTCCTTTGTCCAATAATATTCTTTAAATAATTGTTTATCCATTTGGGGGTCATTGTTGTTTGATCTGAGTTTTCTATATGGTGCTTCCAATAACTTGATGACATAAGCCATTGACTCTTCAGGCTTCTACGCCCTTGACTCTTCAGGCTTCTACGCCCTTAACTCATGAGACATAAAGGCAAGCATGCTTCCCTGTTGGGCGCTGTAAACACTTCTGAGCTTCACCTTACACAAGGATGTAGGGGGGTGCCCAATAAAAAAATAAAATATAAATATAAATAATATGGTATGTTCTGCCTTTGTGCATTAAGTAATTCATTACTTAAATTGTTGTGGAACTCAGCAACCTCAGATCTCGTTATCAGATATGGCCAGTGATATGTGCGGTCTTGGGTATGAGAGTTTGTTGACCAAACTGGAGTGGTCCACTGAAGAATTGGCGAGGGCCAAGTTAGAAATTGAGAGGGCCACGTTGGAGAACCTGAAATTAAGGAAAGAGCTGGCGAAGTTAAAAGGAGAGGCTGGACGAGTAAAGCCAGTGTCTGACGAAAAATCAAACGAGTGGAAAGTCGTGAGTAGTGGGAGGACCAAGCTGGTGGTCAAGAAGCACTCGAAGGATACGACAACAACGACAACAACAGCTAAGTGTACCAACCCGTTCAGTCCCTTGATAGACGAATTGGACGTTAGTACAGTCAGGGGCAGGGATGACAAGGAAGGTATAAAAACTTTAATTGTTGGTGACTCACAGGTAAGGTACATGGACAGGGCCTTTTGTGGTAAAAACAAAAATAGGATGAGGGTGTGTTTGCCAGGAGCTGGGGTGGGGGATATAGTTGACAGGATGGACAATATCTTGTCTGGTAATGGGAACAAACCCATTATCTGCCTCAGTGCAGGAGGCAATGATATTGGCCGGTGTAGGAGCGAGGAACTTCTTGATAAGTTCAAGGCAGCCATAGATCGTATTAGGACTAAGGGAGGGATCCCTATCATATGCAGTGTCCTGCCTAGAAGGAGAGTTGGCAGTGAATGGTTGTCAAGGGCAGTTGGTGTTAACGACCGTCTTGACAGATATTGCAAGTCAATATCAGTCCCATTCATTGACAACTGGGACAACTTCTATGGCAGAAGGGACCTTTATGCTAGGGATGGGGTGCACCTGTCTAGGGATGGAGTAGCAACCCTGGCTGGGGCTCTAGAGGGGGCAGTTCAAAAGATATCGAAGTCTTTAAACTGCTAAGAGAACATAGGAGCACGGGGGTGGAGGAGACTGCAGTGGGAGCGGGTAAACAAGGCAGGTGCAGGAAATAGTGTTAGGAATGATGACAAAACTAAGATTAGACAGGAGTTTTAAAACTAATAGCGGTAACGGAAAGACTCTCAGAACACGACTAACCCCGTGTATACTAGGGCAGTATGAGAAACAAAATGGATGATGTAAGGCCTTGGTATTCTGCAGAGAAATCGAAATGTGCATTCACTGAAAAATGGATCAACCTAGACACACGTGAGTTACCAGTCGAATACCAAATTGCGGGTTACAAACTGTTCCATACCGATAGGCAGACCAGGAAAGGAGGCGGCGTAGCAATCTATGTTAGGGATAATCTGAAGTGTGAAATAATAAGGAAATAAAAACTGAGCGGAATACAGAAACAATTTGGATAGAATTAATCGACGGTAGAGAAAAATTAATCACAGGAGTAATATATAGACCTCCCAATCTTGATAGAGTCAAAGAGCGACTTATCTGGGATGAAATGCGCAGGGCTTCCATACACAACAAAGTCTGTATAGTAGGCGACTTTAACCTTGGCCAAATAGATTGGACTGACCTTACAGGTAACTCAGAATCAGAAGATTTTCTCGAGACTATCTAGGACTGTTTTCTAAGTCAACATATAACCCGAACCCCTGCGAGGTAATAATACTGGATTTGGATTCTGACGGTGAAAACACTCATTAGCATCGAGGTAGGGAACGAACTTGCAAACAGCGATCACAAAGAAATTCGATTCCAGTTAGATTTTCAGGGCAGACGTAAAGAAAATTCCACTAAAGTACCAGATTTCAGAAGGGCAAACTTTGACAGTTTAAAGAGGCAGCTGAGAGAGGGGGTGTCGCGCTTGGCCGTGAACCTGACAGATGACACCGACCTGATAACGAGATCTGAGATTGCCGAGTTCCACGATAATTTAAATAGTGAGTTACTTAATGCACAAAGGCAGAACATACCATACAAAACTCCAGATCAGACAACAATGACCCTAAATGGATAGAAAAATTATTTAAAACCTCATTGGCCAAAAGGAAGCTATAGGTAGAAGGATAAATCGTGGCGAAGTGCACCTCGGGGCCTTTATTATAGGAGTGATGGCGGTAGGAACAAACCGAGATAAAGGCAAAGAATAATGAAGTAAGGATAGCAAGGGAGGCGAAGACAAACCCCAAAGGATTCTACCAAATGTATCAAACTAAAACACGAGAAAAGATTGGACCAATACGGTCAGACTCAGGCGAGCTCACTGATAACGACGGAGAAATGAGCAATAATTTGAATAAATATTTTTCAACAGTTTTCACCACCGAAAATCTAAACATGATACCCGAGGCACCGACTCTATTCAGAGATAGTGAAGAAAACAAATTAAGTGAGATAGTAGTGACTAGTAACGATGTTAGTAAGCAAATAGACAAACTAAAGCCTAATAAGTCACCTGGTCTCGATGAGATATTTGCCAGAGTATTAAAGATGAGACGAGCTTAGTATGCCCTTAGCAAAGTTGTTTAACATGTCCTTAAAAACAGGTGTAATGCCAGAATCCTGGGAGGATAGCGAATGTAATACGATTTTCAAGAAGGGGATAGATCACTATCCTCTAACTACCGCCAATCAGTCTAACATCAATAGTAGGCAAATTACTGGAAGCAATCATTTCAAACTCTATTCGAAATCACCTGGAAGCTTTTGGTGATCACGTGATTCCCAGCATGGCTTCTAGCGGGCGTTCTTGCCCACAACAATCAACATTCTTTTCATCAGTTTTCGAATCGGTGGACGAGGGGCACAATTATGATGTGGTATATCTCGACTTTAGCAAAGCCTTCGACAGAGTCCCCACGAAAGACTAATTAGAAAGGTAGAAGCACATGGCATCAAAGGTAACATCCTTAAATGGATTAGGGCGTGGTTACAGGACAGGAAATAGCGAGTGAGCATTAACGGCACTAAGTCCCATTGGAGCAACATCACAAGTGGAGTTCCCCAAGGCTCAGTACTTGGACCATTATTATTTATTATATACATAAACGACATAGATATCGGCATAGACAGCAACATTAGTAAATTTGCTGATGACACTAAAATAGGACGTGTTATTAAATCTGACGAGGACTCAGCAAAACTACAGGAAGATCTAAACAAATTTTTCGAATGGTCTGAAAAATGGCAGATGAAATTCAAAGTGGACAAATGTAAAGTACTCAGTATAGGAAATGTAAACAGGGAAACCAGATTCCTGATGAACAACGATGCCATAGAGAAATCCGACTGCGAGAGAGATTTAGGAGTAATGATAAGAACCTTAAGCCAAGTAAGCAATGTGTTTTTGCTCGTAACAAGGCTAATAAAGTACTTGAGTTCATACAAAGGAGTGTTAGTTACAAGACTAGCGAGGTCATCCTAAAACTGTATCTTGCTCTTGTGAGACCACACCTGGATTACACAGTTCAGTTCTGGTCACCGTATTACAGAATGAATATAGAATCCTTGGAAAGAATTCAGAGGAGAATGACAAGACTAATCCCGGGCATTAGGAACCTTGAGTATAGAGACAGGTTAAAGCATCTTAATTTGCACTCCCTTGAGAGACGTAGAGCAAGGGGCGACCTGATAGAGGTGTATAAGTGGAAGGCAGGGCTAAACAAAGGGGACATTACAAAGGTACTCAAATTATCCAACCAGGAACGAACTCGTAACAATGGTTTTAAATTGGACAAATTTAGATTTAGGCGTGAAATAGGTAAACACTGGTTTGGAAACAGAGTAGTGGATGAATGGAACAAGTTACCAAATATCATCATTAACTCGAATACGCTGAATTTACTTCAAACATAGGTTGGATGCTCATATGAGCAATAGGGTTGGGTGTAACAGGACGCGTGCCGGAGCTAATAGGCCCGCTGCAGTTTCCTCCATTCTTATGTTCTTATGTTCTTATCAAGTCATCCTCAACCGTCATATTTTGTGAGGTTATCGTTGTCATGTTCACTTGGTAAAGTGAGGTCGTCCTCTGTGGGTACACTGTGTTAAGTCACCTCACGTGAGGTCATGTTTTATGTTATGACGTTGATATAACTCTAAGTAAGTTTCAGTAACAAACGTTATAAAATGTTAGCGAAAACATGTCAATAAAAATTAATGTGCCATTTTTTCCTAGTCCGATGATTATGCCTTTTTTTCCGGTGCCATATTTCCCTGTGCCATTTTTTCCTACATTCGTGTTGGTGGTGTGGTGAGATAGTGCTGGTGTAATGGTGATGATGGTTTAGCGGTGGTGTAATGGTGATAATGGTGTCGTGGGGTTGTTAGTATAGTGATAGGGGTGTTTTGTTAGTGTGGTGGTATATTGTTGGTGGTGTGGTGAGATAGTGGTGGTGTAATGGTGATGATGGTGTAGTGATGTTGTTGGTATATTGATGGCGGTGTTTTGTTGGTGTGGTGGTATAGTGTTGGTGATAAGAACATAAGAAAATAAGGAGTCTGCAATAGACCGGTTTGCCTGTGCATGGCAGCTCCTGTCGAGAGTTACTGCCACTCTCTATCATCCATAAGAACATAAGAACATAAGAAAATAAGGAGTCTGCAATAGGCCGGTTGGCCTGTGCATGGCAGCTCCTGTCGAGAGTTACTACCACTCTCTATCATCCATGAATCTATCTAGCCTCCTTTTGAAACTTCCAGCGTTCCAGCACTTACTACAAAGTTGCTAAGCTTGTTCCACTCGTCCACCACCCTATTTGTGAACCAGTTCCTTCCTATCTCCCTCCTAAACCTAAACTTATCCAACTTAAATCCGTTGCTCTGAGTCCTATCCTGCTCGGATATTATAAGAACTTTATCTATATCCCCTTTATTGATTCCTTTCACCCTCTTAAATACTTCTATCATATCTCCCCGCACTCTTCGTCTTTCTAGGGAATGCAAGTTAAGTTTCTTTAACCTATCCCGATATGGAAGGTTTCTAAGTCCCGGAATCATTTTCTTCACTCTTCGCTGCACCGACTCTAGTGAATTGATATCCATTCCATAATAAGGGCACCAGAACTGAACCGCATAGTCGAGGTGCGGCCTGACTAGCGCAAGATATAGTTGCAATAAGACCTCCACACTCTTATTACTTACACTTGTAGATATAAAACCCAATACTCTGTTTGCCTTGTTTCGAACATTAACGCACTGTTTTCTAGGCCTTAGTTCCGGGCTTACAAGTACCCCCTCGGTCTCTTTCACAAGTTGACTTCTCGAGGTTGATGTTGTTAAGGCTGTATTTGTAATGTAATGAATGTAATGTGATGTAATGATGTGATGATGTAATGTGATGTAATGAATGTTTGGATCACCTGAAGAATTGTCACCCCAGAGTTGGCAGGGTGACAATTCTTCAGGTGGGATATCCTGGGGTGACGATTCTTCAGGTGGCAACACCTGGGGTGACAATTCTTCAGGTGGGGTCAGGACCCTCCATGGTTGTTATCTTCAGGTGTGTGGAGTCAGGACCCTCCAGTCAGGTAGGACTATATAATAGTAAGTGGGCTCAAAATTTTTTAGTCATAATCACCAGTTGACCTTGACACGCAATACCTTCCAAACTGTCGTCCTACCACTGTTGTGTGATGATTCCTCTAAAGACTGCCTGAAGTATAAATCCACTAAGTCTATAAGAATAGGATCTTTTTTTGTCCGTTCTAATATTTCATAACACAAAAGAATATATTTATGTTATCCTAATTATACAAATTATATTCACGGTTGGCTGGGGTGACGATTCTTCAGGTGGACATTCTGGGGTGACGATTCTTCAGGTGATCCGAATGTTTGTCAGACGACAGCTTACAGCCCAGAGAAATACAACACATATAACAGTAATTAGATAACTACGTGGGAACCCACGCAAGTTGACACACCCTACAGTGATAGTAAGATCTGGCCCAAGAGAGGTCACGGACAAGGTACCTGACTTAACCCGGCGTTATAACCGTGTTACTTAAGAAACTACTCCTGGGCAAACACAGCTGTCCAGACCTGACCCGAGGAGAAGTCATGGTCTCATTGACCCAGAGTTCTCACTGCCACGCGATTAGCTTAACCCGGCGACATGACCGTGTTACTAAAAAAGTTACCCTCCAGCCAGTACACCTGTCACCTGTCTAGACACACCCAGATTAGTGACGACACCTTCCGGCTGCAGATCGTCAATATATATAGGCCCTGCAGCTCCCTCCTCAAACATTTCACATTCGGATTATTATTGTAACAGGGAAGGAGCCGACAGCTCCTCCCCAGAGGGAGTCTTCCCTCCCAGCATCGCATCTCCAGCAAGCAGAGTCTCCCACAGGAGACATAGTCCAGCCTTCCCTTCAACAGCACCTGCTGGGTCTCCCTCAGGTCACAAGTGAGTCTTTGTCAGAGCGATCCAAGGGTGAGTTACTTAGGGTGGGAAGTGTATTCATTTTATGTTTGTGTCCGAGAGTCAGAGTATAGTAACTTCGATACATAAGAACATAAGAACATAAGAATGGAGGAAACTGCAGCGGGCCTATTGGCCCATACTGGGCAGTCCCGTTTACACTCAACCCCTATTGCTCATTTGAGCATCCAACCTATGTTTGAAGCAATTCAGCGTATTCGAGTTAATGATGATATTTGGTAACTTGTTCCATTCATCCACTACTCTGTTTCCAAACCAGTGTTTACCTATTTCACGCCTAAATCTAAATTTGTCTAATTTAAAACCATTGTTAGAGTTCGCTCCTGGTTGGATAGTTTGAGTACCTTTGTAATGTCCCCTTTGTTTAGCCCTGACTTCCACTTATACACCTCTATCAGGTCGCCCCTCGCTCTACGTCTCTCGAGGGAGTGCAAATTAAGATGCTTTAACCTGTCTCTATACTCAAGGTTCCTAATGCCCGGGATTAGTCTTGTCATTCTCCTCTGAATTCTTTCCAAGGATTCTATATCCATTCTGTAATACGGTGACCAGAACTGAACTGCGTAATCCAGGTGTGGTCTCACAAGAGCAAGATACAGTTTTAGGATGACATCGCTAGTCTTGTAACTAACACTCCTTTGTATGAACCCAAGTACTTTATTAGCCTTGTTACGAGCAAAAACACATTGTTTACTTGGCTTAAGGTTCCTACTTATCATTACTCCTAAATCTCTCTCGTCATTCAGTTATCTAATAAATACTTGTACTTTGGAGTGGCATTTAAGAAATTCCCCCTATCAATATGTACATTTATTAAGACCCCCTCATTACACTGGTAACAGCATACTTAACGTAAACCCACGCCCTCCCTTGCTTAGCCATTACACCTGGCACGTCTCCTCCTTCATTTAATTCAGTTCGAGGATTGTTTAACCGTGTGCGGTAAGGAACCCTGAGTAGTACAGCGTGAAAAGTGTCCTAGTGTAAATGTTTCTATTTTTTGTATGTGCGAATTGTTACTAGCATAAAACTCTCCCCAGAATATTTTCAGTACTTAATATAATTTGTCAGTGTCCCCCACGATTGGTAACGTTCTCAGTGTCCCTAGTGCATTTTAATTGTTGGTCAGTGTTAAATGTACACAATATGTTTAAGTGATGGAAACTTTGTCTATACTAACTGTCATAACCCAGTTCTGGTCACAGTATTACAGAATGGATATAGAATCCTTGGAAAGAATTCAGAGGAGAATGACAAGACTAATCCCGGGCATTAGGAACCTTGAGTATAGAGACAGGTTAAAGCATCTTAATTTGCACTCCCATGAGAGACGTAGAGCGAGGGGCGACCTGATAGAGGTGTATAAGTGGAAGGCAGGGCTAAACAAAGGGGACATTACAAAGGTACTCAAATTATCCAACCAGGAGCGAACTCGTAACAATGGTTTTAAATTAGACAAATTTAGATTTAGGCGTGAAATAGGTAAACACTGGTTTGGAAACAGAGTTGGATGAATGTTACCAAATATCATCAAAAACTCGAATACGCTGAATTGCTTCAAACATAGGTTGGATGCTCATATGAGCAATAGGGGTTGGGTGTAAACGGGACTGCCCAGTATGGGCCAATAGGCCCGCTGCAGTTTCCTCCATTCTTATGTTCTTATGTTCTTATGTCTTATAACCTACGTCCTTCTCCCTGTCTTAATCCTCACTCCACCAGTCCCACCCCACCCGTCTCACCCCACCCCGCCCGCCTCACCCCACCCCACCTCGCCCGCCTCACCCCACCTGGCGCGTTTGCCCACCTGCTGCCCCGCCCCGCCCAGTGTGACCTCACCAATCCCTAGTTTATTTTGTCTCATAATCTATGTTGGAAGTTGATGTTTCATGTAATTTGATATTGCGATACTTGCAGAGCTTCACTCTGTATTTTTATGTTAGTATGATTTATAATGTAATCTTTGACGCGTATTGATAAATAATATTCAGCCGTAGTGAGCAGAGCTTCCCTCCCCGTACCAGCTTTGAGAACATTGTCACGTTGGAACCCATAGTTGCCAAACATATTTTTTTATGGATGCACGTCCAACTAATCCTTCATCCCTTTAGGATTGTCTTTCTCTATCAAATGTCACACACAGTACCCCCTCCCATGACCAGCCGGATCATGGAAATAACCAGCTCACTTGGGTGTGACCTGACCTCGCATATCCAAGCTGTCTGCAGCAATCAAGAAGTGACGATGGACCACAGCACACATGAGCAGTGAAGCAGCGTGATGAATGCAGCACCACACCCACCACACGCCACTTCACTTCTTTCAAGTCCTCCCTTGGTCTAGGATTAAGGAGATTTTATATTTTTCTACTTTTGGAAGTTAAGACGTGTGGAATGCGGCAGCACCACACATCAAACACTAGCTAGCCAAACCAGGGAGGGGATTTCCGCTGCAGGGGCGTGGGACAGGGGATCAAGGATCCAGCCGATACTCGTGTACAGAGGGCGAACCCAGGACCATGTATCCTGCGCCACACGTCGTTCTGAGTGATGGCACCCCAGTGTGACCGGTTACCCCCGGCCGGATTGGCGGAAAATTATGCTGCATAGAAGAAAATCAGATGGAACAGAAAAACTCATCTGGAATATGAAAATGATGCTCTACACGTAGAGGAAACGTAGATGGAACAAAAAAAAACATGGAATATGCCGGAAAATGATGCTGTATAGAAGAAATGCATATGGGGCTAGAAAAACTCATCTGAAATGTGATAGAAACTGATGCAAGAGCAAAGATGTATTAAAAACCAGGAGGAAGTGAGAAGAAGTCAGAAGGTGTGGAGACACGACTTACAAGGTGCTGCATTGGAGAAAGTAAACCTACCCCCATTGCTGTACTGCCAGTATCCCCGATACCAGCTGAAGAATGTGAGCCATGCTGGGCCACACTACTGTATTGTTGTCGAAAATATATAATGTTTTTAAAAAGAAAAAAAAAACACCCTAACATGTGAAGGAAGGCGCATTTTTTGTGTTTTTGAAGTATTTCATTCTGTGACATCTGATAACGTTTACTGCAGAGAATGTTTATGTTTTTTTAAAGAAAGATTAGTCACTTTTTCTATGAGTTCATTTGATCAACGTTTTGTATTACCGAATGCAATGTTGTAGCCATATTACTGACATGGGCTGGCAAAGGCATGTAACACCTGTTATTTTTTGTAGCATGTGAAATTGCAAGTTCTTCCTCAGATACTATTCAAGGTATGTAGGATCTTTAGCGCATTTGAGCTCAAACTATGATTTCTTTCTGTGATGTGTTTTTCTCCTGGCATAGAAGCTTTGATCTTGGCTGGAGGTATAGTAAGTTTTGTCAGATCAGACCAAGCCACGTGATTAGCTTAACCCGGTGACATTACCGTGTTACTCATGAAGCTACCCTCCAGCCAGTACACCGCTCACCTGACTAGACACACCCAAATTAGTGACGACACCTTCCAGCTGGAGATCGTCAATATATAGACCCTGCAGCTCCCTCCTCAAACATTAGCACTGGGATTATTATTGTAACAGGGAGAGGGCTAGCAGCTGCTTCCCAGAAGGAGACTTCCCTCCCCAGCTAGCAGAGGTTCCCACAGGAGACATAGTCCAGGCCTCCATTTGGTCACACGTGAGTCATTATCAGAGCGATCCATTGGGTGAGTTACTTATGGTGGGAAGTGTATCCATTTCATGTTTGTGTCCGAGAGTCAGTGTCTAGCAACTTTGATATATTGATCTGTTAATGTGTCTGTGAGTAAATTAATTAATTGCTGTACTAAGAAGTGGTGTTCGAAGATTCCCTCAAGAATATATATTAACAGTTAAATAACTAATTATATTATCGGCCACGCTACCAAACTTCCTCACTTTACATTCCTACAACTATATATTCCACCTATATCTACTATATGAGTTTTTACTTGTTATAGTGATGTTGGTGTAGTTTTGGTGATGTTGGTGTAGTGTTGGTGGTGTTGGTGTAGTGTTGGTGGTGTTGGTGTAGTGTTGGGACTGGGACAAGATGATGATTGGACATGAATAAGAAAGTAGGAAAATGGAGGAGAAAGAAAGAAGAGACGAGAGAAAGGAAGAGAGAGAGCGAAACGATCTAGATACTGGGATCAGCAGTGACAAAAGCAAGTTTGCGGATGACACCAAAATAGGGCGGCAAATTAATTTAGGGTAGGATGCAAATGCACTACAGGAGGATTTAAATAAACTGAAGGAGCGTACTTAATATTGGTAGAACAAATACTGTCAATGTATACAGCCTTAACAACATCAACCTAGAAAGGTCGACTTGTGAAAGAGACTTAGGGGTGCTTGTAAGCCCGGACCTACGGCCTAGAAAACAGTGCGTTATTGTTCGAAATAAGGCAAACAGAGTATTAGGTTTTATATCTAGAAGTGTAAGTAATAAGAGTGCAGAAGTCTTATTGCAACTATATCTTGCGTTAGTCAGGCCGCACCTAGATTATGCGGTTCAGTTCTGGTGCCCTTATTATAGAATGGATATCAATTCACTAAAGTCGGTGCAGCGAAGAATGACGAAAATGACTCCGGGAATTTGAAACCTTCCATATCAAGATCGGTTAAAGAAACTAAACTTGCATTCCCTAGAAAGACGAAGAGTGTGGGGAGATATGATAGAGGTATTTAAGTGGGTGAAAGGAGTCAATAAAGGGGATATAGATAAAGTTCTTATAATATCCGAGCAGGATAGGACTTGTAGCAACGGATTTAAGTTGGATAAGTTTAGGTTTAGGAGGGAGATAGAAAGGAACTGGTTCACAAATAGGGTGGTGGACGAGTGGAACAAGCTTAGCAACTTTGTAGTAAGTGCTGGAACGCTGGAGAGTTTTAAAAGGAGGCTAGATAGATTCATGGACGATAGAGAGTGGTACTAACTCTCGACAGGAGCTGCCATCCACAGGCCAACCGGCCTATTGCAGACTCCTTATTTTCTTATGTTCTTATGTTCTTATATGATGGTAAAGAGAGAGTGAAAGAAAGAGAAGAGAGAAAGGAAATAAGAGCGATATATATATATATATATATATATATATATATATATATATATATATATATATATATATATATATATATATATATATATATATATATATTGTTACGACCGTGTCGAATTTTTTCTATTTTTTTTATACATAACATGCTCCCATGTTGTTCCATATTATTCCTGTAATGATGTGTTAAATTTACTATTATATATTCTAGTCACCTTACCCTGTGCTGTCAAGGTTTTAACTGTCATTATTTGTTCAAGCCCATCTTATTTCTTTATTTAGTATTGTAACAGGCATTCCTTGTTCTCTAACGACCATCTGCATCGTTAAACGACCCACCGGCGGGTTTTGGGCGGGAATTGGCCTTATATATAGGACCCACCAGCAGACGGAGTTTAGTTCAGCCCTCTTGTCATACAGTTCACATCCTTTGAGTGACACTCGTCACCTGTTACTTATACCTAATTTATTTGTGTTGTTCCTGTCGCCACCAATGTGGTATATCGTGTGAGTACCTATTTATGTCTCTCTTTATGTCCATCAGTATTTGCTTCGTTACATTTAAGTAATTCAGTGTTGTTTCACTTTAGTTAATTTCGGTGTTAGTTTTTATATGTTTATGCAGTGTTAACGTAATCCAATGCTTTATTTTTATTCTTTTGATGTTTCGATGTTTAGTATCATTTGTGTCTTAAAAGTTTCGATGGTGAATCAATTTGTTGTGACAGCCTACGAGGCTCTTTATTGTGTTAATATGTAATTAATTAAATTCTTTAAGGTTTACTTTATTTATTTTTATTCCCTTTTAATTTACTTCACTTTTTTGGTTTGGTTACGCCTATAACCTGGATATTTAAGTAAATTAAGAGACGGCGTAACAACATATATATATATATATATATATATATATATATATATATATATATATATATATATATATATATATATATATATATATATATATATATATATATATATATATATATATAGTGAAAGAGCGCCAGAGAGAGAAACAGACGAAAAGAGACAAACCGGACAGACATACAGTTCACAAACGAGAAAATGACGAACGTGTTAATTGACTCTCGACACTGAATAAGTCAAGTTAAAATTCCAAGTTACATGAATTAGTCGGCCGAGTGCTGAGAAATTTTCAGTTTAGGTGTAAAATAATTATAAATTAAATCCTGAAACGGAAGCTGAATTTATTACTTTTTTGTTTTGTTTTATTTTGTTTTTATGTCTGCATCTAGTTGATAAAAAAATCTTCTTTACTGATATTAACTGATGGATAACACGTTTAATATAAATACTTGGTGTTCGAGGACATATCGCGTGTTCAACATATGAGAAAAATACTCTCCTCAACTCTCATAGGTTTTAATAATGATGATGCTGACGTCTTGCGAGGTATGTGGAGTGCCTGGGCGAAGGCGCCAAGATAATACCTCAGTCACTTGGTTATCTCGGTAGGAATTTACAATCTAACAGTATCAGTTCCTTACAGCACGGCAGGGTAAGTGTGGTGCGTGGCGGACCTGGTGCTTAGAGAGAGATCGAGAGCACACACACACACACACACACACACACACACACACACACACACACACACACACATTGTAATTGGGAAGAGAAATCATGTGCATACTTGCGTGAGTATATGTAAATGTATGTGTGTGTGTGTGTGTGCTCTCTCTCTCTCTCTCACAACACAACATCTCTATACACCTCCTCAAACTATACCCTTGTTTGCCACCCTCCAGGCAGAGCTCTTCCTACGCCCGGATAATATTGCCAATACCACGACACTACTACATCAGGGAACCGCAGCATCGCCCTGGTGCCACTGTGGTGTTATGGTACCTGAACCGCTGAGGTAACATTGTATCGCTGGGGAAGTGTGTCGTTCTTTGGGCAATAACCTCTTGGGGGTTGGGGTAGGGGTGATGGGTCGGCTGCAAGGGGGTTCAGGGGGGTGCTGGGGGGTTTCAGGGGGGCTAAGGGGGGCTGCTTCAGGATAAACCTTCAAGACTTGGGAGGGAATATACCGTCCTCCGCTTTGGGGTCTTGCTTGCAGAAGGTCGAGCGTGCGTCCCCAGGCGCCTTGCGTATATTCTCTCCGTTTTACTGTTGACATACATACATACATTCCTGGATCGTTAGTGAGGACAGAGACAGAGGAACTATCCATCAGCCTGAGGTCTACCCGTCCCCATAGAGAGTGGTTGAGTGAGAGTGAGTGCATGGGATAGAGTGACTGGTTGAGTGTATAAGAGAGTGAGTAAAACAGTGAAGAAAGCGAGTTTGTCAGTGAGTGAGTGGTCTTAAAGTAAAAAAAGTATTCATCAATAACAAAAAACAAATCATATATTTTACACCTCGCAACAAATTTTAACATCTAATACCAATAAAAAGTTCACTCCATCTTTTTTTTTATCTCTTCTATTTTATATTTGTGTTTTCATCTTTATTAAACCACTACAATTCTTTGATAATTTGTTTTTGTTTTTGAACGTGTGATTTGGTCTGTTAGTGTCAGATGTTAGAGTGAAGGCTAAGTTGTTGTGGTCTGTTAGTATCAGATGTTAGAGTGAAGGCTAAGCACTCTCCTGCCACGCTCCTTTGAGGTATTAAGTGAACTAAGTTTATCCTGAAGGTGGTGCCTCTGAACACCTGTCGTGATTGGTCAAAGGTCGAGATTATTGTTGTCAAGAGGTCAGTTGGTCAGTGAGGGAGAGGTGAAGGTGGAGGGAGGATGGTAGTTAGGATAATGGTGGAGGATGGTAGTTAGGATATTGGTGGGGAGAGGGTGATGTAGTGAGTATCACGGAGGAGGTATTGTTGGAGGGTGAGGTAGGGAGTATCACGGAGGAGGTATTGTTGGAGGGTGAGGTAGGGAGTATCACGGAGGAGGTATTGTTGGAGGGTGAGGTAGGGAGTATCACGGAGGAGGTATTGTTGGAGGGTGAGTTGGGGAGTATCACGGAGGAGGTATTGTTGGAGGGTGAGGTAGGGAGTATCACGGAGGAGGTATTGTTGGAGGGTGAGTTAGGGAGTATCACGGAGGAGGTACAGAAGATCGCCTTAAGGTTGAGAGCCGCGCCATCACCTTCATTAAAACTTGAGAGTTGAAGTTAATGGAGGCGACTGACCAGACACCTTTAACTTAAGGTCTACAATTTATGGCAGCCAAGCGGGTATGTATGTAACTCACTCAATCAGTCAGTCGGTCACTCACTGAGTCATTCACTCACTCACTCATTCACTCACTCAGTCAGTCACTCATTCAGTCTCTCACTAAGTCAGTCAGTCGCTCACTCACTCACTCACAAAAACCATCCACAAGATAAGAAATAAAACTATCTAACTGTAAGTGCTTATCATTGGGTAATACTTAAGCTGATTTCTTCAGATTCACGTTCAAGAGTTATTGTGGAGTATGGGATGATTGGGTTCACACTCAGGATGGGATGGAGGAAGGAAACTCACAATGTACTCTCTGTATACATGTTGTATTGGATGTACAATGCAGCTTGGTGCTGGGAAGTGGCAGCGTGGTTACAAGCGTGATGTAGAGAGAGCTGGTTGGTGAGGGTGCTCAGAGGAGGACAGCTTGTGGGTCGCCATGCTCGCCGGCGGGAGCGAGGGCCGCCAGGCAGGCGGAGGAGGAGGAGGTGTTGCTGGCTGGTTGGTGTAGGTAGAAAAGAGAGATCACCACGAGGTCAGGTCTTAAATAGCGGGGGGTAGGCGTGGCTTAGTAGTTGACCCCCGCTCCGTGGGCGGCGCTGGTTGACCTAGACCACGAGGCATCCACTGGAGAATTCGTGGGGTCGGCTACTCAGCGACAAACAGCGTTTGTAGGGGAGAAATCCACTACATTATATCCAGACTAGACACTATGAGAATATATTGATGATAGTCACTCTGCCTTCTCTTACCAGGACTAATTATTGTTGTCCATGCAGATTGTTGCTTCTGTCTAGTAATTATAGCATGTGGTGACGTATATGTGTTGTGGTGTGGTTGTATATGTGTTATTGTAAGTCACTCTCTCTCTCTCTCTCTCTCTCTCTCTCTCTCTCTCTCTCACACACACACACACACACACAGTTCTCAACAAATACTGTCGTCACATTGCTAATATCACCACTACTCGCTATTTTCCTCGCCTTTTTCCGTATGACTCAGCTGGAAAATATGTTCACTGACTGTATTTCATTCAACATCGTCTATTTAACTTCAACAAAGGACACTACATGTTAAAATAATGTTCGAGTCATTATTTCTACGCCCATTTGACATGTAAACAAAGTCCTGTCGCAGTTGGTGTCGTAATTGTCATGTTTCTGGCACCATGAGACATGGTGCCAGACATGGTGTCTTAAATTCTAAAATTTTCCCAAAATTTGTTATTTTTTTTTAGCTAATGTCATTAATAATCTACAACCAATTGATGTTGTATAGTATATAGGATATTTGGTTTATTATTACAGTATTACTATTTATCGACACGAAATTTGCGTTAAAAATTCCCTTGACACTTGACAGTATCTGGCATCACATAGCATTTGCTGATGAACGATAATTTTCATTAAATATCACGTGTTACTGAACGATTCTTTTCCATATAAGATACGACTTGATATGACAAAATAAAATAAAATTATAATATTGAGATAAAATAGGAGTAAATGTTAGCAAAAAACTGGATATCCTTCACCATTTAACCCTCAAATGGATGGTGCCAGATGTTGCCAAAAGTGTCTAGGGGATTCTGTCATCAGGCTTATAAGATCATAGAAGGCAAGCAATTCACTTCTAACCTTTTGATATTTCACTAAGGTCATCTTGTCTGTATATTCTTCATGTATATTCCTGACGTATATTTTCGCAAGTATATTCCTTATCTATGCTCCTTACGTACAGTATGTTTCCCACTCTCAATCCTTGTGCATATTTCTCATGTATACTCCACGTGTATTTTTCTCATGTAAATTCCACGTGTATATTTCTCATGTAAATTCCAAGTGTCTATTTTTCATGTATATTCCGGGTGTATATTTCTCATGTATATTCTACGTGTATATTTCTCATGTAGATTTCTCACTATCACAGCTACATTTGAGATTTTCACCCCTGATATACAAAATAACTTAAGTAACACATCTCTCCCTGTTTGGCATATAACTTTCCACGATTCAGTTCATTTCATTTCACAAAGTGTTCCTCATCCTAACAAACATTCAGACAACACAAATATTTCCCTCATAAATGAAAATGGACAGTGTGTGGTGGAGGACAGTGTGTGTGGTGGAGGACAGTGTGTGTGGTGGAGGACAGTGTGTGTGGTGGAGGACAGTGTGTGTGGTGGAGGACAGTGTGTGGTGGAGGACAGTGTGTGGTGTGGTGGGACAGTGTGTGGTGGAGGGACGGTGTGTGGTGGAGGACAGTGTGTGGTGTGAAGGACAGTGTGTGTGGTGGAGGACAGTGTTTGTGGTGGAGGGGTGTGGTGGAGGACAGTGTGTGTGGTGGAGGACAGTGTGTGGTGGAAGACAGTGTGTGGTGGAGGACAGTGTGTGTGGTGGAGGACAGTGTGTGTGGTGGAGGACGGTGTGTGGAGGACAGTGTGTGGTGGAGGACAGTGTGTGGTGTGTGTGGAGGACAGTGTGTGGTGGGAGGGACAGTATGTGGTGGAGGACAGTGTGTGGTGGGACAGTGTGTGTGGTGGAGGACAGTGTGTGTGGTGGACAGTGTGTGTGTGGTGGAGGACAGTGTGTGTGGTGGAGGACAGTATGTGGGAGGACAGTGTGTGTGGTGGAGGGACAGTGTGTGGTGGAGGACAGTGTGTGGTGGAGGACAGTGTGTGGTGGAGGACAGTATGTGTGTGGTGGAGGACAGTGTGTGGTGGAGGACAGTGTGGTGGTGGAGGGACAGTGTGTGGTGGAGGGACGGGTGGAGGACAGTATGTGGTGGAGGACAATGTGTGGTGGAGGACAGTGTGTGGTGGAGGACAGTGTGTGGTGGAGGACAGTGTGTGGTGGAGGACAGTATGTGTGGTGGAGGACGGTGTGTGGTGGAGGACAGTGTGTGGTGGAGGACAGTGTGTGGTGGGGACAGGTGTGGTGGAGGACAGTGTGTGGTGGAGGACAGTGTGTGGTGGAGGACAGTGTGTGGTGGAGGGACAGGACAGTGTGTGGTGGACGGAGGACAGTGTGTGTGGTGGAGGACAGGTGTGTGTGGTGGGAGGACAGTATGTGTGGTGGAGGACAATATGTGTGGTGGAGGACAGTGTGTGGTGGAGGACAGTATGTGGTGGAGGACAGTGTGTGTGGTGGAGGACAGTGTGTGTGGTGGGGGACAGTATGTGTGGTGGAGGGACAGTGTGTGGTGGAGGACAGTGTGTGGAGGATAATGTGTGGTGGAGGACAGTGTGTGGTGGGGACAGTGTGTGGTGGAGGACAGTATGTGTGGTGGAGGACAGTATGTGGTGGAGGACAATGTGTGGTGGAGGACGGTGTGTGGTGGAGGGACAGGTATGTGTGGTGGAGGACAGTATGTGTGGTGGAGGACAGTATGTGTGGTGGAGGGACAGTGTGTGGTGGAGGACAGTGTGTGGTGGAGGACAGTATGTGGTGGAGGACGTGTGTGGTGGAGGACAGTATGTGTGGTGGAGGACAGTATGTGTGGTGGAGGACAGTGTGTGGTGGAGGACAGTATGTAGTAGAGGACAGTATGTGTGGTGTACTCCCTCAGGACAGGTCGTCAGTAAGAGAAAGTTGTCAGGAAACTGTGGGAGTTTGAGGGCAAGACTCCCGGCGGCGAGGCAGTGGGCGTCTAGGTCCCGATTTCAATGACGTGATTAAGATACATTAACTATTTTTACCATGGTAAGGGAGAGGCAGTGAGTTACAGCTGAGGGGTGAGGGTGAAGCACTGAGTGACTGGTGAGGGTGAGGCAGTGAGTGGCAGGTGAGGGTGTGAGGGTGAAGCTGTGAGTAACAGGTGAGGGGTTTAGGGGAGGCAGTGAGTGACAGGGTAGGAGGTGAGGAGAGGCAGTGAGTGACAGGTGAGGGGGAGGCAGCGAGTGACAGGTGAAGGGGAGGCAGTGAGTGACAGGTGAGGTGGGTGAGGGGGAGGCAGTAAATAACAGGTGAGGGGGTGAGGGTGAAGTAGTGAGTAACAGGTGAAGGGGTGAGGTCGAGGCAGTGAGTGACAGGTAAAGGGTTGAGGTCGAGGCAGTGAGTGACAGGTGAGGGGGTGAAGTGAGGAAGTGAGTGAGGGGTGAGGGGGTGAGGCTAAGACAGTGAGTAACGTGTCGGGGGTTGAGGGCAGGGGCGGAGCTACGGGGTGGCCTAGGATGGCCAGTGCCACCCTAGAGTGAAGCTTGGCTACCCCTCTGGCCACCCCAGTTAAGCAAAGCGAAGCAGTCAGAGCGGAGAAAAAATCATATATAAAAAAGAATTTGAGATGACTGACAAAAATCAGAAATCTCTAATAGGAACCCTATACAAAGAGTACAATAAAAAGGTTAAAGAGAACCGGGATTATATAAAAACTTTAGCTGAGGTGTTGTGTTACATCGCACCACAAAACATTGGCCAAAGAGGGCACAATGAAACAATGGAATCAGACAAGAAAGGTAACTTTTTATGTATATTGGAATTAATTGCAAAACATGATCCTAAAATTATGCAGAAAATTAATACATCTGCCAATGCAAAATATACAAGTCATGATATCCAGAATCTCCTGCTTAGCAGAGATGGTGCGCACCTCAATAATAAAAGAGGTGAAGGAAAGTGAGGTTTTTAGCATATTAGCAGATGAAACCAAGGACCTTAAAAGAAAGAGCAGATTTCTTTTGTACTTAGGTACTATTACAATGGTGTAATAAATGAAAGTTTTTTACACTTTGAAGAGGCTTAACGCTTAGATGCTGTCGGTTTAACACAAAAGATCATTGGTTTTCTGGAAAAATATGGTCTGGAATACAAGAGCAACCTGGTAGGTCAAGCTTATGATGGGGGTTCAGTCATGAGTGACAAACATAGTGGTATACAGACACGAGTAAAGCAGGTGGCAAAGCAGGTCTTTTACGTCCATTGTAACGCTCACTGCCTCAACTTTGCGCTTGTTGACACAGTAAAAGCCATCCCAGAAGCTGGATGCTTCTTTTCACTTATACAAAAGCTATACGATTTCATGTCAGGGTCAGTGGTGTACCAAAAGTGGCTGCATGTTCAGGCTGAAATGTATCCGGGTGCTCCCAGGGAACTTCAACGGTTGAGTGACACCCGGTGGGCATGCAGGTATATTTACTGTCGCAGTTTAATGGGCAGGTTGCCGGAAGTATTGTGTGTGCTAGAAGAAATGTGGAGAAAGGTCAGTAGATGCTCGGGGCCTGCTATTTCAAATTGACTTGAAGTTTATTGCGTTTCTAGCAACATTCAAAAAACTTTTGTGAGATACAAAATTCCTCTCTGACATTCTCCAGTCTTCATCGCTTGATTTGGGAAAGGCAGTAGACTTTGTAGAGGCAATCATTCACACCTTTGAAAATTATAGAAATGAGCAGGTATTTGATGATATCTGGAAGACAATTTTGGGTATTGCCGAGCAGTGCAATATCTCAGTCTGTACGTAAACTGTTCCCAAACGACAGAGGAAACTAAGCTCTAAGCTAGAGGCGCACTGTGCCCTGTCCACAGTAGGCAGTCAAACAACTATGAACAGCAAAGATAGTTTCAGAACAGGAATATTTTACCAGGTTCTGGACATGATGCTAAATGAGCTGAGGAATGGATTTTCCAATCAAAATTGTAACATGATGAGAGGTATCCAAGCTTTAAATCCAACTAGTGAAACATTCTGTTAAAAGGATACTCTATTTCCATTTGCTAGGATGTATGGGTCTGATCTTGAAGACCTTGTACATGAGCCGTACCAAGTAAAGAGAATTTTGGATAGAAAGGTCAAAAATAGCATGCAGAAACCATCCAGCATATTAAAGCTTGCTGTGTTTATTGAGCCATATAAGGATGTTTTCCAAGAGTGCTTTAGGCTGTGTAAAATTGCAGTAGCAATTCCCGTCAGCACTGCTGCATGTGAGTGCAGCTTCTCCTGCCTGAAGCTGATTAAGGCACATCTCAGAACTACCATGTCAGAAGATAGGTTGAGCGATCTGCGGGTTTTGAGCATAGAATGTAGAAGAGCAAAGTCCCTCAATCTAGATGAGTTTGTGGATACCTTTGCCAGAAATCACAAGAACCGTAGAATTTATCTGATATAATCTAGATAATAATATATTTAACAGCACAAGTAAGATGCTAAGTGAGCAGTAAAGATACTGTAGGTGTGTGCCTTTTACGCTCAGTGGGGATTCTACGGAGACGCAACTTACGTTTATATTCATTTTGTTTATTGAAAGCCCCATATTATTTGTGTTTGTTACCTGTATAATGCTGTATTATGCACATTTTGACCTTATTGCAAAACTGTCAGCCTTTTTTGTTGTTTCTCTTCTTCTTTTGTATGAAATTGGAAATAAATTGGTAACATGACCTTCTCTTGTGATTTTTTATCTATAAAATGCGCAATTAAAGCAAATATCCTTCTAATTGTAATGTTTGTAGAGGTGCAGTTACATAAAATTAGTTTATTACAGAAGAGTAGCAGCAGCAGAAAGGCCGATACGGGACCGACAGTGTCGTCCATAGATGTTGCACGTGTGGAGGGCTACATCTAGTGCGAGAGAGGCGGCGGCAGCGTCTTTCCGGCGTTGGCACTTGTCTGCCTCGGTATGCAGTTGGATAAACTCGAAAGTATTGACACTTTCTCGTGTGGTGCTCCTCCAAACGTTACGGTGTAGAGTAATCGTGTCCCAGGTGAGGGGGTCGATTTGACACTTTTCAGGTCTGTCTTAAGACTATTCTTATACCTTTTTCAGTTGCCCGCCACCGTTGCATTTACTGTTCGTTAGGCGACTGTAAGTAGCTGCTTTGGCAGTCTACTGTCGTCCATGCGGGTAACATGGCTAGTCCAGCGTAGTTGTTCATGGATAATGGTAGCCTCGATGCTCCTACAGTTGGTGTCAGCGTCTCTTGTCTTCCCAGCGAAATCGGAGGATGGAACGTAGACTACGTTGGTGAAAGTTTTCAAGTGCCTTGAGGTGCCTCCTGTATGTGACCCATGTGAGGGAAAAAAAGAAGAAATGAAGGAAGGAGGAGAAATGTGTGTGAGGTGAAGGGGAGGGATTGAATGAAGGCAGAAGAGAGAGAGAGAGACGAATACAGGAAAGGATGTAGAAGATAAAAGTCATAATAAAGAAAGAAGGAGAAGAAAAAAGGAAGATAAACACAGAAAAAGTAGAGAAGAAGAAGAAATGTGAAGGAAAAACAGGGCAGAGGAAAACGAAAAAGAGAATAAGAAAAAAATTTAAAAGAGAAAGTGGATAGAATCAGAAGAACTTATAGAAAAAGAGACAGTAAAGATAACACAATAAGAAATAGTGAAAATTGTGGAGAAAAGACTGAAGGAAAAATAGAGGTGTTGACGAAAGTAAAAGGTGAGGAAAGAAAAATGAGAAAGGGTGGGTTAAAAGGGTGAGAGAGTGAGGGGGGGGGGAGGATGAGGTGTGGTGAAAAAAGTGACAGGCGAGCGAGAGGGAGGAGAGAGAGAGAGAGATAGAGTACCCTGATTCTCAAGGTGTAAGGTCGCCTCACAGCACAACATGATTAACCTGGCCTAAGCCTACACCTGCACTTCTCATAACCCTTCATCATCCTGTCCCTCCTAACCTAACCTAACCTAACCTAACCTAACCCAACTTAATCATTCCAAAACAATCCTAACCTTACCCAACATAATCTAACCTAAAGAATCCTAACATATCCAACATAATCTAACCTAACCTTACCTAACGTAACCCAACCCAACTTTATGTAACCTAAACAAGCCTAAACTAACCTAAACCAACCTAACCTAACCTAATTGTACCAAATTTAACTAATCTAACCTAAACTCTGATATGACTTAACCAATGAACATTATTAGCGCCTTAGGAAGATTAATTTAATATGTGGTTTGTGTCCAATATGTTCATCAAGCAACTTAAAACTGTATAAGTATTAAACATTGATTTCACAGCTCATATGTAGTAATCTCTCACAGCATCACAACCTCCACGTATTAATCTCTCACAGCATCACAACCTCAACGTAGTAACCTCTCACAGCATCACAACCTCCACGTATTAATCTCTCACAGCATCACAACCTCCACGTAGTAATCTCTCATAGCATCACAACCTCCACGTATTAAAATCTCACAGTATCACAACATCCACGTATTAATCTCTCACAGCATCACAACCTCAACGTAGTAACCTCTCACAGCATCACAACCTCCACGTATTAAAATCTCACAGTATCACAACCTCCACGAATTAATCTCTTACCGCATCACAACCTCCACGTAGTAATCTCTCACAGCATCACAACCTCCACGTATTAAAATCTAACAGCATCACAACCTCCACGTATTAATCTCTCACAGCATCACAACCTCCACGTATTAATCTCTAACAGTATCACAACCTCCACGAATTAATCTCTTACCGCATCACAACCTCCACGTAGTAATCTCTCACAGCATCACAACCTCCACGTATTAAAATCTAACAGCATCACAACCTCCACGTATTAAAATCTCACAGCATCACAACCTCCACGTATTAATCTCTCACAGCATCACAACCTCCACGTATTAAAATCTCACAGCATCACAACCTCCACGTAGTAGTCTCTCACAGCATCACAACTTCCATGTATTAAAATCCCACAGCATCACAACCTCCACGTAGTAATCTCTCACAGCATCAAAACCTCCACTAATGAAAATCTCACAGCATCACAACTTCCACGTATTAATCTCTCACAGTATCACAACCTCCACGTATTACTCTCTCACAGCATCACAACCTCCACGTAGTAATCTCTCACAGCAACACAACCTCCACGTATAAAAATCTTACAGCATCACAACCTCCACATAGTAATCTCTCACAGCATCATAACCTCCACGTATTAAAATCTCACAACATCACAACCTCCACATATTAATCTCCCACAGCAACACAACCTCCACGTATTAAAATCTCACAGCATCACAACCTCCACGTATTAATCTCTCACAGCATCACAACCTCCACGTATTAATCTCTCACAGCATCACAACCTCCACGTATTAATCTCTCACAGCATCACAACCTCCACGTAGTAACCTCTCACAGCAACACAACCTCCACGTATTAAAATCTCACAGCATCACAACCTCCACGTATTAATCTCTCACAGCATCACAACCTCCACGTATTAATCTCTCACAGCATCACAACCTCCACATAATAATCTCTCACAGCATCACAACCTCCACGTATTAATCTCTCACAGCATCACAACCTCCACGAATTGATCTCTTACCGCATCACAACCTCCACGTAGTAATCTCTCACAGCATCACAACCTCCACGTATTAAAATCTCACAGCATCACAACCTCCACGTATTACTCTCTCACAGCATCACAACCTCCACGTAGTAATCTCTCACAGCAACACAACCTCCACGTATTAAAATTTCACAGCATCACAACCTCCACATAGTAATCTCTCGCAGCATCACAACCTCCACGTAGTAATCTCTCACAGCAACACAACCTCCACGTATTAAAATTTCACAGCATCACAACCTCCACGTAGTAATCTCTCACAGCAACACAACCTCCACGTATTAAAATTTCACAGCATCACAACCTCCACATAGTAATCTCTCGCAGCATCATAACCTCCACGTATTAAAATCTCGCAACATCACAACCTCCACATATTAATCTTCCACAGCAACACAACCTCCACGTATTAAAATCTCACAGCATCACAACCTCCAAGTATTAATCTCTCACAGCAACACAACCTCCACGTATTAAAATCTCACAGCATCACAACCTCCACGTATTAATCTCTCACAGCATCATAACCTCCACGTATTAATCTCTCACAGCATCACAACCTCCACGTATTAATCTCTCACAGCATCACAACCTCCACGTAGTAACCTCTCAAAGCAACACAACCTCCACGTATTAAAATCTCACAGCATCACAACCTCCACGTATTAATCTCTCAGAGCATCACAACCTCCACGTATTAATCTCTCACAGCATCACAACCTCCACGAATTAATCTCTTACCGCATCACAACCTCCACGTAGTAATCTCTCACAGCGTCACAACCTCCACGTATTAATCTCTCACAGCATCACAACCTCCACGTATTACTCTCTCACAGCATCACAACCTCCACTTAGTAATCTCTCAGAGCAACACAACCTCCACATATTAAAATCTCACAGCATCACAACCTCCACGTATTAATCTCTCACAGCATCACAACCTCCACGTAGTAATCTCACAGCAACCCAACCTCCACGTATGTATAATCTCACAGCATCACAACCCACGAAAACTCTCACAGCATCACAACCCACGTAATTAAAATCTCACAGCATCACAAATCACGTAGTCTCTCTCACAGTATCACAACCTCCACGTATGAAAATCTCACAGCATCACAACTTCCACGTATTAATCTCTCAAAGCATCACAACCTCCACGTATTACTCTCTCACTGCATCACAACCTCCACGTAGTAATCTCTCACAGCAACACAACCTCCACGAATTAAAATCTCACACCATCACAACCTCCACGTAGTAATCTCTCACAGCATCACAACCTCACGTATTAAAATCTCACAGCATCACAACCTCCACGTAGTAATCTCTCACAGCATCACAACCTCCACGTAATAAAATCTCACAGCATCACAACTTCCACGTGTTAATCTCTCACAGCAACACAACCTCCACGTATTAAAACCTCACAGCATCACAACCTCCACATAGTAATCTCTGACAGCATCATAACCTCCACGTATTAAAATCTCACAACATCACAACCTCCACATATTAATCTTCCACAGCAACACAACCTCCATGTATTAAAATCTCACAGCATCACAACCTCCACGTATTAATCTCTCACAGCATCACAACCTCCACGTATTAATCTCTCACAGCGTCACAACTTCCACGTATTAATCTCTCACAGCATTACAACTTCCACGTATTAATCTCTCACAGCATCACAACCTCCACGTATTACTCTCTCACAGCATCACAACCTTCACGTAGTAATCTCTCACAGCAACACAACCTCCACGTATTATAATCTCACAGCATCACAACCTCCACGTAGTAATCTCTCACAGCATCACAACCTCCACGTATTAAAATATCACAGCATCACAACCTCCACGTATTAAAATCTCACAGCATCACAACCTCCACGTATTAATCTCTCACAGCAACACAACCTCCACGTATTAAAATCTCACAGCATCACAACCTCCATGCATTAATCTCTCACAGCATCACAACCTCCACGTGTATTAGTCTCTCACAGCATCACAACCTCCACGTATAATCTCTCACAGCATCACAACCTCCACGATCCTCCACAGCCATCACAACATCCACGAATCTAATCTCTTACCGCATCACAACCTCCACGCAGTAATCTCTCACAGCATCACAACCTCCACGTATTACCTCACAGCATCACAACCTCCACGTAGTAATCTCTCACAGCAACACCACCTCCACGTATTAAAATCTCACAGCATCACAACCTCCACGTATTAATCTCTCACAGCATCACAACCTCCACGAATTAATCTCTTAACGCATGACAACCTCCACGTAGTAATCTCTCACAGCATCACAACCTCCACGTATTAAAATCTCACAGCATCACAACCTCCACGTATTAAAATCTCACAGCATCACAACCTCCACGTATTAATCTCTCACAGCATCACAACCTCCACGTATTAATCTCTTACAGCATCACAACCTCCACGTATTAATCTCTCACAGCATCACAACCTCCACGTAGTAATCTCACAGCATCACAACCTCCACGTAGTAATCTCTCACAGCAACACAACACTCCACGTATTAAAAATCTCACAGCATGACAACCTCCACGTAATAATCTCTCACAGCATCACAACCTCCACGTATTAATCTCTCACAGCATCACAACCTCACGAATTAATCTCTTACCATCACAACCTCCACGTATTAATCTCTCGCATCACAACCTCCACGTATTAAAATCTCACAGCATCTGTACTCCACGTATTAATCTCTCACAACATCACAACCTCCACGTATGAAAATCTCTCACAGCATCACAACTTCCACGTATTAATCTCTCACAGCATCACAACGTCCACGTATTACTCTCTCACAGCATCACAACCTCCACGTATTAAAATCTCACAGCATCACATCACTCCACATAGTAATCTCACTCGGCAACACAACCTCCCGTATTCGTCTCACGGCATCACAACCTCCATGTATTAATCTCTCACAGCATCACAACCTTCACGTATAAATCTCTCACAGCATCACAACCTCCACGAATTAATCTCTTATCGCATCACAACCTCCACATAATTAATCTCTCACAGCATCACAACCTCCGCATTAGTAATCTCTCACAGCAACATAACCTCCCGCATTATTAAAATCTCCTGGCATCACAACCTCCACGTAGTAATCTCTCACAGCATCACAGCCTCCACGTATTAAAATCTCACAGCATCACAACCTCCCGTAGTAATCTCTCACAGCATCACAAAGTCCGTGTAAAATCTCACATCACAACTTCCCGCGTATTAATCTCTCACAGCATCACAACCTCCACGTATTACTCTCTCACAGCATCACAACCTCCATAGTAATCTCTCACAGCATCATAACCTCCGTGTTAAAATCTCACAACATCACAACCTCCCACATATTAATCTCCCACAGCAACACAGCCTCCGTATTAAAATCTCACAGCATCACAACCTCCCACGTATTAATCTCTCCTGGCATCACAACCTCCACGTATTAATCTCTCACAGCATCACAACCTCCACGTATTAATCTTTCTGGCATCACAACCTCCCACGTAGTGTCTCTCACAGCAACACAACCTCCATTATTAAAATCTCACAGCATCACAACCTCCCACGTGACAATCTCTCACAGCATCACAACCTCCACGTATTAATCTCTCACAGCATCACAACCTCCACGAATTAATCTCTTACCGCATCTAGCCTCCACGTATTAAAAATCTCACAGCATCACAACCTCCACGAATTAATCTCTTACCGCATCACAACCCAACCTCCACATGTGTGTCTCACAGCATCACAACCTCACGTAATCTCTCACAGCATCACAACCTCCACGAATTAATCTCTTACCGCATCACAGCCTCCACGTAGTAATCTCTCACGGCATACAACCTCCACATATTATTCTCTCCACAGCATCCACAACCTCCACGTAGTAATCTCTCACAGCAACACCACCTCTACGTATTAAAAATCTCACAGCATCACAACCTCCACGTATTAATCTCTCACAGCATCACAACCTCCACGGAATTAATCTCTTAACATGACAACCTCCCACGTAGTAATCTCTCACAGCATCACAACCTCCACGTATTAAAATCTCACAGCATCACAACCTCCACGTATTAAAATCTCACAGCATCACAACCTCCACGTATTAATCTCTCCACAGCATCACAACCTCCACGTATTAATCTCTTACAGCATCACAACCTC
>NW_024737042.1:16330138-16360001 GCF_018991925.1 Homarus americanus
TTACAGTTGTAGACTATTACAGTATTAGACTAATACATTTCTAGACTAATACAGTACTAGACTAATACACTACTAGACTAATACAGTACTAGACTAATACAGTACTAGACTAATACAGTACTAGACTAATACAGTACTAGACTAATACAGTACTAGACTAATACAGTACTAGACTAACACAGTTGTAGACTAATACAGTACTAGACTAATACAGTACTAGACTAATACAGTACTAGACTAATACAGTACTAGCCTAATACAATATTAGACTAATGCAGTACTGTACTAATTTATACTACGAACAAAATCTGCCACGATAAAAATAAAGTATTACATGACCTATTTTTTCTTACAGTTCATGAACGCATAATGCCGCTAAATAACGCATGAGACAAACAAACATACACAGTGTGACTAGTAAATAACATGCCAGCGACCTTATCAGTTTTGGGGTGGGAAGATCACGTGGAAAAGTTTCGAATGGACTGAGATTAACACCGTATATATATAATAATTAACAGTATAATTGAACCATCTATAGTTAATATATAACAACTGTGTATAAGTTATTAAAATAATTTTTAATGAGACAATGATCAGAGTTTACGTATTAATGAAACAGACTCCACACCGTCCAGCTCCATATAAACCCTAACTATATTTTTTATTTAGTCACAATATACATTAATATCTGCGGTGTAATTTATTTTAATGGAAGAGATCGACTATGTTGGTGTGACGTCAAGTCACTGGTCAACAGAGCAGGTAACAGCTAGTGGCCATGAACGAATACGATGTTTTAGTGAGTATTATCAACCCAGTTAAAAGAAGATGGTTGCCAACATTGTGATATTGTTGACATGACATGACTACATCCTCTACTGTCAAAACCTGCCCTGAATATATAACTACATCACCTACTATCTACATTCCTCGTCGATATGTAACTACAAATTCTGCTGCCAAGACTTTTCATTAAGGTATAAATTCTCATATCAATACTTACCTTAAATTCGTAACTAGTACCTCCTACAGTACTGTCAAGTCTTTACTAGAATTCATCAGCTTCTGTCTGTTGATACTTTCCCTGAATACATAAATACTACAATAACCAAACACAATCTACAATGGTCAACTCGGAGAATTCAGCACCGGACAGACGGAAAATTTTATACCCAACACACAAGGCATCTGGCGGTTCTGGGTAGTGATTACATTGGTGAAAGCCGAAGTGTCTCTTGGTTGAGTTAGGTTAGGTTAGGTTGGGTTGGGTTGGGATCTTTGAACGATTTTAAATACTCAAATATTTGAGATTTGATGAATAGAAATATAATTAGCTTAATCGATTCTTTGATTTTAATTCTGACTGATTTTAAGAGCCCCCCCCCCCCACGGCAAAAAAAAATCCTGTTAAGGTTATGTAACATGAAAAAACTTCTACATTAAAACAAATTGATAATACGTGTATGAAATCCTCAAAATAAATATCTTATAAAAATAATCCCTTTACACCATGTAACAACTTATAGTGAATGGAGACACAGGTAAACCACAATGAGCAGAGACTACGGGCGTAAATAATTTATGACTGCTTAGGACACGAACCACCTGACCTGACCTGACCTTGCCCTCATTAAAGTAACGATCTTAGCTTATCTAAAAACTCATCTTTGTTCGATATTTACCAACATTACAGACAGTTTACTACTTTTGATGTTATGTAGAAGTTCACGATTTTACGACAGCGTTTGAAAAAGAAAAAGAAAAAAGTAAACGAAACAGCAAAAAGAAAATCCTCGAGCATTAGTATAACATCATAATTATGTCCCTCCCATGTTCTTGCTGGGTCATAAATAATCCACTTCAACACATTATTTGAAGCATCATTGATTCCACTTAATTTTACATTGGATAAGGTTTACATATACAGTACGAGCACCAGGGTTTGTGCTGGCGGGCGGCATTACCACAGTAAGTAGCTCTCTCATATGCTCACACTACCACCTCTAACCACCTCGCTACATTTGAGTTCCAAGTCTGACTCGTTATACTCCAGGCATTTACAAGCGAATCACGTCGTCTGATGCTGCAGCTAGAGGGGAAAAATTCAATAACATGAGGCAAAGTGTTATATTTTTGATGTGGTCATGCCTGCACAGCCCAGCCAGCCAGACCCCCACAACCTTTCTCCAGTCCTATCGTACACAAAAGTCGACGGACGTTTATTACGATTTGAAATTCATCTCTCCTGGATTTCAGAAGCATTTTCATGGCACTCCGAGGAGATATATAATTTACCCACCAGGCCTGAGGTCAAGTTGGTGTGTTATTCTGATTCTGTATTTGAGTTGATTTAGCGCATGGCAGTGAGGCTTGGGAGAGAAGACTGGGAGAGAGGATACCGCGCCGCACACCTTACCCTTTGTTTCATTTTCTCTTTGTGTTGGTCTATTTATTCACACACACTCTCTTTCTCTCTCTCTCTCAGTCGTCCATTAAACATCGATATAAAATCACTTTGATAGGTATTCTTATTGATATCATTAATGAACTTGTCAATATTAAAATTGACAAAGTGAAAACAAAGATAAAATGAAGGGACATCAAGAAATATGAAGTATAGGAATTCTTAATCAAACATTATGAAGAATTATCAACAGTGAATAAAATGTAGAAAGGTGAAGTTATTGTAAGAATAAATATATCTTGGTGAATAAAATGAAAAGTGACTTAAGTAATGTGACGTCACGGTGATAGGTTAGGTTAGGTTAGGTTAGGTTAGGACTATATTATCTCAGGTTAGGTTAAGCTAGTGTTAGGGTGTTTAATCACATGTAATAAACTTTGATGTGTAAACTTCACGTGATTCATCTAAGGCACCAGTTCATTAACATGTTTTCCTTCACACATTAAGATCTTACAGGGACCCCAAGACCTGCCTCCACACACCCACCTGTAAACAACTTTTATTACCTCCATTAAAACATGTATAAAACATGTACCATGTTTGTATCATGAATAAAACATACCTGGAGCGCATATAAAACTTTCCCAGAACACGTATAATACCAGACTGGAACGCTCATAAAACGGCTGTAAGTCTTACTGGCATAAACAAACTCTGGTAAATTTGTGAAACATTCCTGGAAGACACATGATACATGTCTTGATGACAGAAAAATATCTCGGGACTTTAACGCTTGTATGATCATCTACAGCAGCTTTATTTAATAGCAATAACAATGACAATGTAGTGGAATTCTCCCCTACAAACGCTGTTTGTCGCTGCCTAGCCGACCCCACCAATTCCCCAGTGTATGCCTCATGGTCTAGGTCAACCAGCGCCGCCATACACCACGGAGCGGGGGTCAACTGCTAAGCCACGCCTACCCCCGCTATTTAAGACCTGACCTCGTGGTGATCTGCCTCTCCCTCTACCTACAGCCGCAGCCAGCAACACCTCCTCCTCCGCCGCTGCCTGGCGGCCTTCGCTCCTCCTCCGCCTGCCTGGCGGTCCTCGCTCCCGCTGGCGAGCCACAAGCTGTCCTTCTCTGAGCGTCCTCACCAACCAGCTCTCTCTACATCACGCTTGTAACCATGCTGCCTTCCCAGCACCAAGCTGCATTGTACATCCAATACAACATGTATATAGAGAGCACATCGTGAGTTTCCTTTCTCCATTCCATCCTGAGTGTGAACCAAACATCTCATACCCCACAAATGGTGACTCCCGGAGATTCGCACTCACACAGGATGGAGGAGAAACTGATCACGCTCCCAGTCTTCAAGCAACATGGAAGACTGGCTTATCCACACAGAAGCAGCTCTCATCGACTCTACAACTACTGTCTCTACACCACAGGTTAGACACCCTAGAGCAGCACTGTTTCTCCTAGCAGACACCAGCTCCTTTTCCTGCCCCCAAGCACCACGTCCTACCGACCCCAGCACACCCGTCCTGCCTCAGACGCCGACCCCGGCCCAGCAGTAACCCCTGCCGCCCCTGATGCGGCCTCTGTTCCTGAGTGCGGACCAACACACCCCTCTTTTCTCCCTCAGGTACTCCCTGCTAATGTCCTGCACCCTGCTGCTGTCGTGGACCCAGCTGCTGTCACGAGCCCTCATCCGCTTCTGCTGACGCAGCCCCTGCTCCTGACCCAGGCCCACACACCCCAGCAGGCGCATCTGACGACTCTGTACCTACCGTGAGGGAAGCACAAAATTCATCGCCTCCACACACCCTTATTCTCCCTCTCTACTCCCACAGATATTGTGCATCTAGACAGTTGTCCCCAGCGACCGGCTCATCCACGCCATCACCGTTGTCTCACATGAGGCACGCACCGCCCGTTCTGCCTCACATGTGCTATGCAACCCTGCAGACAACAAGTCTCCTACACAGCCTGGAGGGAAGGGGGAGTATTGTAGTGGAATTCTCCCCTACAAACGCTGTTTGTCGCTGCCTAGCCGACCCCACCAATTCCCCAGTGTATGCCTCGTGGTCTAGGCCAACCAGCGCCGCCATACACCACGGAGCGGGGGTCAACTGCTAAGCCACGCCTACCCCCGCTATTTAAGACCTGACCTCGTGGTGATCTGTCTCTCCTTCTACCTACACCAACCAGCCAGCAACACCTCCTCCGCCGCTGCCTGCCTGGCGGTCCTCTCCACTTGCTGGCAAACATGGCGACCCTAAGCTGTCCTTCTCTGAGCGTCTCACCAACCAGCTCTCTCTACATCACGCTTGTAACCATGCTGCCTTCAGCACCAAGCTGCGTGTACATCAGCCCTGTATGTATATAAACGTGTGAGTTTCGCTCTCCATCCCATCCTGAGTGTGAACCAAGCATCTCGCCCTTACAACAGCATGAAAAATAACGACAAAAATAATCACAATACCCAAAAATAGCAACAATAACAATAATAATAACAGTAACAACAAAAAGCTATAAAAAATAATAACAGGAACATGAACCACAACAATAACAAAAAAATTCACAACATGAACAAGAAACAAAACAGCAACAATGACATCAACATCAAGAATAACAACAACAACAAAAACAACAACACCACCACCACCACCACCACCACCACCAACAACAACAACAACAACTCTAGGTATGTGGCAGTTGTCAAAAACAGTTCCTGAGAGAGAGAGATGCCTTAAATATATCCACACGATTTTTATTTCTCTGCCACAGTTCAGTCTCCCCTTACACGCTCAATTGTCCGGTTTTCTTTAATTTTAATCACCTGAAGTATCTTCACCCCAGCTTATTTCACCTGAAGATTAACCACTCTAACACTATTTGGGGAGGATAAGTTAGGTTAGAAAACATGTAGGCGGAGGACCCTAAATAGAAGCTTTTAATGACCCTTACACCCCCTCTCCCCCATCCCCACCCTAACACCTCCTCCTTAGACACTAATTACACCTATACTAAAAATTTATCATGAACGCTTGATTAGTACCAGTTAATGTACACAATTAATGAAAATTATATATTTTAATTATATGTGGGAGGTCGTGAATGCCTCTCAGTTAACAAACAACGCACATCATAACCCAGTAATTATATCTGCAAAGTTTGTTTCACGGGTCGAACACTCAATTACCGACCAACATTAATAGCTGGCAGTAATTAATGATAGAGGTGAAATTAGTGCGGCAATTATAACTGGTGAAGAACAGTATTGGAAGCTGAGGGAGTATATCTATATCTATATATATATATATATATATATATATATATATATATATATATATATATATATATATATATATATATATATATATATATATATATATATATATATATATATATATATGCATATATATATATATATATAAACTTTAATTGGTGGAGAGAGAGAGTCAACAGCTACGTAAGCCTTAGTACACACACACCCTTTCCTCCTCTTCCGATTCTCACAAAAATAATCCCAACACTAGAACAGCCGTAAAAGTAAACAGGAGGCTTTACCCCCTCCTACCCTCACCCTCATCACCCACTCCTACCCTCTCCCCCATCATCCCTTCCTACCAACTCCCCGTCCTACCCTCTCCCCATCACCCCCTCCTACCCTCTCCCCCATCACCCTCTCTCCTACATCCTTGCAATCCCTACCCTCTCTCCCGGCCACCCTCCCGCATCACCTCCTACCATCACCCCTCCTCTCTCACCCTCATCACCCTCCCTACCCCTCTCCCCATCACCCTCTCCTACCCTCTCCCCATCATCCCCTTTCTAACTCCCGTCCTACCCTCCCCATCACCCCTCCCTACCCTCTCCCCCATCACCTCTCTCCTTTCATCACCCCAATCCCCTACCTCTCCCCATCCTTCCTACCAACTCCCGTCACTACCCTCTTTCCCCCATCATCCCTTCCTACCAACTCCCGTCCTATCCTCTCCCCATCACCCCTCCCTACCCTCTCCCCATCACCCTCTCCTACATCACCCAAATCTCCCTCTCCCCATCTCATCCTTCCTACCAACTCCCAATCTCTCTCTCCCCATCACCCCCTCCCCTACCCTCTCCCCCATGCTTCCTCCTACATCACCCAATCATTTTACTCTCTTGATACACCTCACATCACCCCCTCCCTACCATCACCCCTCCTACCTCACCTCCTACCCTCTCCCCGCATCACCCCTCCTACCATCACCCCGTACCCTCTTTCACTATCACCCCCACCTACCATCATCCTTCTCCCTCTCCCCTATCACCTCTTCCTCCAACTTCCCTCCTACCCTCTCCCCATCACCTCTACCATCTCCCACATCACCCCGTCCCTACCCTCTCACTCTTCCCCCTACTATCCTCTCCTACATCTCACCCCGTCGTACCCTCTCCCCGTACACCCTCCCTGTCACCCCCTCCTACCATCACCCCCCACCTACCCTCTCCCCCATCACCTCTTCCTACCATCACCCCGTCCTACCCTCTCCCCCATCACCCTCTACACTTTTTTTTTTATTGGGCACCCCCGCTTCTACACCCTTGTGTAAGGTGAAGCGCAGAAGCGTTTACAGCGCCCAGCAGGAGGCCTTTATATCTCAAGAGTTAAGGGCGTAGAAGCCTGAAGAGTCTAAGGTTTATGTCATCAAGTTATTGGAAGCTCCAACAACTCCCTGAATACGATTTCGCAACTATCGACTTACAACAGGTACCTACTTTACTGCTAGGTGAACAGGGACTAATGGGGGCTGGGAAGTATGTCCAAAAAACTTCCACCGGCCCGGGAATCGAACCCGTGACATCTTGCTTGCGAGGCAAAAGCGATACCGCTTCTACCACCGGACCCCCCACCCACTACACTTATATCGTTGGTTTAAGGTCAGGTCAGCTCAGGTGGCACACGGTGAATCTCTCGTTAGGGAGTTTTGATTCTCTCAACTTTTCTGGTGGTTGTTTCTAAACCCGACGGTGATGATACAACTGGAAATAATCATGGTGCCGAGTCTCAAGGTATTTAGGAAAGTTTTGTTTTTGATTCTTGGCGGGGAGGTGGAAGAAGGAGGGGAGGGCCAGAAGGTGTGAAGGGAGGGAAAAAGAGGGAGGGAGAACTGGGGGTGTGGAGGAGGAGGAGGAGAATGAGGTGTGAAGGAGGTGGAAGTGGGAGGAGGTGAGAGGTGTGGAAAGGGAGGAGGAGGTCAGAGTGTGTGGAGAATGGGAGGTGGAAGAGAGGAGGAGGCAGGGGGTGTGGAGAGGAGGTGGAAGAAGGGGAGGGGGTAGGGAGTGTGGAAAGGAGGAGGAGAATGGGGAGTGTGGAGAAGAGGAGGATGAGGGGGTGTGAGAGGGGAGAGCAGAGGAGGAGGAGCAGGGAATGTGAGGGGAGGGGGGAGAAAAAGGAGGGAGGAGCAGGGGTGTGAAGAGGGGGAGGAGGAGGGAGGGGGTAGAGGTGTGGAGAAAGGAGGTGGAAAGAACGGAGGTGGGTGATGAGGAAGGAGAGGAGGAGGGATAGGGAGGTGTGGAGAGGAGGTGGAAGAGGGAGGGAGGGCAGGGGTGTGGAAAGAAAGGGGAGGTGGAAGGAGAGGAGGGGATGGGAGGAGGGAGGGGGAGGAGGGAGGGTATGGAGAGGGATCAGAAGGAGAGGGGAGGGGTGGGGGGAATGTGGGGAGGGGGAAGAGGGGAGGGTGAGAATATTGAAGGAAGGGGGAGGAGGATGGGAGGATGGGGAGGAGAGGAGGGAGAGTGAGAATGCTCAGAGGGAGGAAAGAAGGAGGGAGGGAGACAGGGGTGTGGAAGAGGAGGGGAAGAGAGAGAGGGAGGCCAGGGAGGTGTGGAGGGGAGGGGGAAGAGGGAGGGGAGGAGCGGGGATGGGAGAGGGAGGGGAGGGGTAGGGGATGGAGAGGGGAATGGAGAGGGATGGTGAGGGAAGAGAGAAGAAACCTGTGTTGATGTTTTGCTCTGTATAGTTCTTGAAGGTCCTCGATAAATGTCATTAACAGATGTCACTATCTATCTATCTATCTATCTATCTATCTATCTATCTATCTATCTATCTATCTATCTATCTATCTATCTATCTATCCATCTATCTATCTATCTATCTATCTAATCTTGACCCAGGGATATAGGAAGGATGTGGGAGACTACTGAAATAATCTTGGCTGGACACTGAGTATAATTGAACCTGCTCTGAGTTTCATCTGTTGAACCAACTAATTACTCCATTAGGGAAGTTCTTGTGGACGCAGGGAATTTTTTTTTCATCTGAGGGTGAAATGAAGAGGAGTTACGTGTTGGTGCATGGTGGATGGGGAATAAATTGTACTCACAACGGAGGTCTCGCTGCGTGTGGGGGAATTTTCTTGTAGTTGTGGGGGTATTTTATGTTTTTTTTTTGGGGGGGCTAATTTGCGGGGTTAGGGAGAAAGGATGGTCATATGTAAGCTTACACTTTCCATCACACACATTGCAACAGAGAACGAAAGACATTTGCATGCGTATGTGTGTGTGTGTGTGTGTGTGTGTGTGTGTGTGTGTGTGTGTGTGTGTGTGTGTGTGTGTGTGTGTGTGTGCGTGTGTGTGTGTGCGTGAGTCTGTGTGTGTGTGTGTGTGTGTGCGTGTGTGTGTGTGCGTGCGTGCGTGCGTGAGTGCGTGTGTGTGTGCGTGTGCGTGTGTGTGTGTGTGCGTGAGTTCGTGTGTGTGCTTGCGTGCTCTCACTGTGGTACTTCCATCTCCGAGGTATTAATCCATCAACAGTGGATCTCTCCGCAGATTGTAACCTTTACGTCCCGCCACCTTACTGGTGCTGGCAGGAGACGCTGTGAGGTAAGAAAACAAACATATCCTTTCTACTTCGCCACTCTCTAGCACCAATGACTTACAAGAACAAAGTAGTCGACTAACTCCTCGTATTTCATCTCCTAGACATAAACAAACTTCCTCGTTTCAAAGTGCTTTGTCGGCAACGTGTCTTTGTCTTTTCCCTACTGATGTTGACATGGAATGAGAAAATAACAAAAAAGAGAGAGAAAGAAAATGAAAAAAATGACTGGTCTTTTAATCTCTGTGAACTGTGTCTGTATCAAATAAGCTTGTGGCCCCAACACAACCCGGAGTTAACAAGCTTCCTTCTTGATCCTTCACTAGAGCTCTTGTGTACACGCTCTTGACAGCTAAAGCACGCTATAATCTAACATCTTTTAATTGCCAATTAGGTGTTTCTTTTTATAAGGACAGAATTTAGTGGTACTCCATGTTAATGTATACCGTGGTAAACATTCCATAACATTATGTTGAAATTAAAAGTCGATGTTAAATGTGTAGATTCGAATGTTATTCTTATTTCTGGTTAATTCTCTGTAATAGCAGTAATTTGGGGCTCTGAGACTGTCACTTCTCCCACTGGCAACAAATCTCAGGCTCTATTTTTTACATTACTAGCAGAAGGTATAAGGCTCAACCTCTTCCACTACAAACAGAAGGTATAAAGCTCAACCTCTTCCACTACTAGCAGAAGGCATAAAGCTCAACCTCTTCCACTACAAACAGAAGGTATAAAGCTCAACCTCTTCCACTACTAGCAGAAGGCATAAAGCTCAACCTCTTCCACTACAAACAGAAGGTATAAAGCTCAACCTCTTCCATTACCAGCAGAAGGTATAAAGCTCAACCTCTTCCACTACAAACAGAAGGTATAAAGCTCAACCTCTTCCACTACTAGCAGAAGGTATAAAGCTCAACCTTTTCCACTACAAACAGAAGGTATAAAGCTCAACCTCTTCCACTACAAACAGAAGGTATAAAGCTCAACCTCTTCCACTACTAGCAGAAGGTATAAAGCTCAACCTCTTCCACTACAAACAGAAGGTATAAAGCTCAACCTCTTCCACTACAAGCAGAAGGTATAAAGCTCAACCTATTCCACTACTAGCAGAAGGTATAAAGCTCAACCTCTTCCACTACAAACAGAAGGTATAAAGCTCAACCTCTTCCATTAATAGCAGAAGGTATAAAGCTCAACCTCTTCCACTACAAACAGAAGGTATGAAGCTCAACCTCTTCCACTACTAGCAGAAGGTATAAAGCTCAACCTCTTCCACTACAAACAGAAGGTACAAAGCTCAACCTCTTCCACTACTAGCAGAAAGCATAAAGCTCAACCTCTTCCACGACAAATAGAAGGTATAAAGCTCAACCTCTTCCATTACCAGCAGAAGGTATAAAGCTCAACCTCTTCCATTACCAGCAGAAGGTATAAAGCTCAACCTCTTCCACTACAAACAGAAGGTATAAAGCTCAACCTCTTCCACTACTAGCAGAAGGTATAAAGCTCAACCTTTTCCACTACAAACAGAAGGTATAAAGCTCAACCTCTTCCACTACAAACAGAAGGTATAAAGCTCAACCTCTTCCACTACTAGCAGAAGGTATAAAGCTCAACCTCTTCCACTACTAGCAGAAGGTATAAAGCTCAACCTCTTCCACTACAAACAGAAGGTATAAAGCTCAACCTCTTCCACTACTAGCAGAAGGTATAAAGCTCAACCTCTTCCACTACTAGCAGAAGGTATAAAGCTCAACCTCTTCCACTACAAACAGAAGGTATAAAGCTCAACCTCTTCCATTAATAGCAGAAGGTATAAAGCTCAACCTCTTCCACTACAAACAGAAGGTATAAAGCTCAACCTCTTCCACTACAAACAGAAGGTATAAAGCTCAACCTCTTCCACTACAAGCAGAAGGTATAAAGCTCAACCTATTCCACTACTAGCAGAAGGTATAAAGCTCAACCTCTTCCACTACAAACAGAAGGTATAAAGCTCAACCTCTTCCATTAATACCAGAAGGTATAAAGCTCAACCTCTTCCACTACAAACTGAAGGTATGAAGCTCAACCTCTTCCACTACTAGCAGAAGGTATAAAGCTCAACCTCTTCCACTACAAACAGAAGGTACAAAGCTCAACCTCTTCCACTACTAGCAGAAAGCATAAAGCTCAACCTCTTCCACGACAAATAGAAGGTATAAAGCTCAACCTCTTCCATTACCAGCAGAAGGTATAAAGCTCAACCTCTTCCATTACCAGCAGAAGGTATAAAGCTCAACCTCTTCCACTACAAACAGAAGGTATAAAGCTCAACCTCTTCCACTACTAGCAGAAGGTATAAAGCTCAACCTTTTCCACTACAAACAGAAGGTATAAAGCTCAACCTCTTCCACTACTAGCAGAAGGTATAAAGCTCAACCTCTTCCATTACTAGCAGAAGGTATAAAGCTCAACCTCTTCCACTACCAGCAGAAGGTATAAAGCTCAACCTCTTCCATTACTAGCAGAAGGTATAAAGCTCAACCTCTTCCATTACTAGCAGAAGGTATAAAGCTCAACCTCTTCCACTACTAGCAGAAGGTATAAAGCTCAACCTCTTCCACTACTAGCAGAAGGTATAAAGCTCAACCTCTTCCATTACTAGCAGAAGGTATAAAGCTCAACCTCTTCCACTACTAGCAGAAGGTATAAAGCTCAACCTCTTCCACTACTAGCAGAAGGTATAAAGTTCAATCTCTTCCACTACAAACAGAAGGTATAAAGCTCAACCTCTTCCATTACTAGCAGAAGGTATAAAGCTCAACCTCTTCCATTACTAGCAGAAGGTATAAAGCTCAACCTCTTCCATTACTAGCAGAAGGTATAAAGCTCAACCTCCTCCATTACTAGCAGAAGGTCTCAGACTCCACAGTTTTTTTATCCTCTTGTTATTTTTATTTCTTCTCTTCTTATTCGCTTATCCTCCTCGTCAACAATTATCATCTTTTCTTTGCTAATATATCCTCATCACTCTGAATTCTCCACTTAATATTTGCTTCATATATTCCAGCCTCTTCGATGAGAGAGAGAGAGAGAGAGAGAGAGAGAGAGAGAGAGAGAGAGAGAGAGAGAGAGAGAGAGAGAGAGACTACAGTATAATCAGAATGAATACGACTCCAATAGCTGACCGAGATCATTGTTGACATATGGTTGACGATGTCTGACGCTCTCCTTCCTTGTCGTCTCATATGTAAAACTGGTCGTGTCTCATCTTGCTCGCTTAGACAAATTCGTTCTCTTTCTCTTGTCAGGTCAACCAATAATGATAACAATCTGTTACCAAGACTACTGTTAAATCGAGTACGACGATTTGACCTTTTGAGTACGATGACTTTACCCCTTAAGTACGATGACTTAACCCCTTGAGTACGATGACTTAACCCCTTGAGTACGATAATTAATAAGGAATTAGGTGACATAAAAATAATGTTATAATCTTCAATGATTCTAAAATTCACTGGACAAACATCTGTCTGTCTGTCTGTCTGTCCAGATGTAAGGAAGACAGCCATGGACTTTGAAGATAGAGGAAGGTGTAATAGGAAGTTAAAGTTAAGAAGAATGTGTGTGTGTGTGTGTGTGTGTGTGTGTGTGTTTGTGTGTGTGTGTGTGTTGCAGGAAGCCACCAAGACCTCGCCCACCCATCACCACAACGCCTCCAGACGCGAACAAAAATAATGGGAAGCATTTTGACAACACCCGAAGGAAAATCACCTGCAGGACCATAAGTTTTTGGCAAGAGATGAAATTGCCCCTTGCGAAAATTGCTGAGATTTATAAGAGAGAGAGAGAGAGAGAGAGAGAGAGAGAGAGAGAGAGAGAGAGAGGTGGCAATGATTGCAAAATGTACCTGGAAAAAATAACATTATAATTGCTAACTTGTGTAACCTATGAGACACCCTGAACCCTCTCCAGCAGAGCTTCAATAACCAAGGTCTTTAAGCTCGTATTTCAGGTTTACAGATAAACAGGAAAACATCTTTGTAGAGACAAGAAAACTTGCTAGTCCTAAGGTGGGTGGGGGAGGGTAGGGGGAGGAGAGAGGGGGGAAGAGGGAGCAATAAGTGAGTGGATGATGTATTTCAGGGTAAGAACGACATATGAGCCTTCCCATGTGCCAATCATCCCCTCAACACAGGCCAGAAGTATATATTTAAGCCAATATTTTGTTACATCTCTAATTGTTGAGAAAAAAGAACACAAAAAATTTATCAGTGACTTGTACTTACAGTTTGTTTTGACGAATATTTGGGGGAGAAAATACAATCATTATTATTTTTCTATTTGACATTAATAAGGAATTAGACTTCCACAATCATCATATTATTATTACTTTTACAGTTATTATTAATATTATTATTATTATTATTATTATTATTATTATTATTATTATTATTATTATTATTATTATTATTATTATTATTATTATTATTATTATTATTATTATTATTAGGTACACTTCGCATCACGTGACTGTGTGAGGGGCAGTCATGCTACACTTCCCTCAAGATCTCAACACATTATTATAGTCTGTTCACCTTAGTCATCACCACCCACCACTTAGATAAATATGTAGAATATTGTATATATCTATCTACTGTATACATAGTTACACGGTACAGTGCGGTGTCACGGATGTTGGTTTGTTTGGCCTCACAGGTAAACAGACCAAATTCAATAATATATTCCAACTATTGATTAATCTCCAGTGGGCGGCTCCTGTGATTGATTGGTCAGTTGCGTGTGAGGTATAATTCACCTTCAAGTCCTGTATCTGTTGTGTCCTGTAGATAAATATGTGTCTCAGTTAACAAGAATTTTAAGAATATATTTCGAGCAAACAAGAATTTTAAGAATATATTTCGAGCAAACAAGAATTTTAAGAATATATTTCGAGCAAACAAGAATTTTAAGAATACATTTAGAGCAAACAAGAATTTTAAGAATATATTTCGAGCAAACAAGAATTTTAAGAATAAATTTCGAGCAAGCAAGAATTTTTAGAATATATTTCGAGCAAACAAGAATTTTAAGAATAAATTAAGAACAAACAAGAATTTTAAGAATAAATTTTATACCAGAATTTATTTTATCTATTAAATTCTCCACCAATAAGTCTCTCAGTATTTCAAGAGGCCAAATCCAATCAGCGAGACACATGGAGAAAATTCTGATTGAGAGAAAACACTCACTTTGATCCCCAGGACAGTGTGGGGGGACAGGGTGATGCTGACGACTTGTGTTTTGACCCACACCGGCAAATATTTCACCTCCTGGGAAAAATTTGTTTAAAGAGAGAGAGAGAGAGAGAGAGAGAGAGAGAGAGAGCACACCAGCTTATAAAAGACTCTTAGTTCAACGACATAGATACGATATATATCTACAACTGAAGGTATTACCGACGAACCGTTTCACAAACTCGGTCTTGATGGAAGGCAAGTTGTGAGTGTTGTTGATGTTATAATCTATATATATATAAAACAAAGAATTCTGTCTGTCTGTCTGTTTGTCTGTGTGTCCACACGAGAATCTCGGAAACTACTTTATCTATCTGGACCAAACTTGGCATGGATAGCAAGTGCCATGTGGGGATCTAAAAAAAACTCCGACCAACCAGATCCGACACACCCAACCCAACCCGACCCGACACGCCTGAGAGAACGAGAGAAAGAGAGAGAGACTAAGGGTCAGCCCGGACGCACACACGTAGAAAAGTCGTATTCCCTCCTATGATTTACAGCTATTTTGGTCCTTAGGTTCTCTTTCATTATGGCTTACTTTTCTCTGCATCTAACCTCCATCCATTACACCACACAGAGGTTGAAAAGTCGTATTGAATCGGCTGCTTGTCCAATTAACCAGTCCGTTCACACATATTTATATTTGGGTTTTAAGTAACGAAACCCAAACGGTAGTTCCTTTGTTTTATTATAAAAGGTTGTAGATATAATTCCTGAGTGTATATCAACCGTAAGTCTCACTGTCTAGGAGTGAATGAGAAAGGGACGGCGTTTATGTATGATAAACGTTAGGTCACGTCCTTACGATATGACTTGAGGTGAGCTACTGAAGCTTAGGGGCATCGCAGTGCGTGCTTACAGGAATGCTGAGCTATGGGTCTCGCCCTCTTGGGTAAGTTGCCCGCTCACGTGTCAATCTCATGTCTTACTCATAGACAGTGGAAAGTTACAGGGTGGTGAATCTGAATATAATATCAGATGTATTGACCCATTTATATAATACATTCTGTTGATGAGACAGGGGCCTATTACAGTATCCCATCCCATGTATTATAGCTAATTTTATCCTTATGCTGTCTCTCATTACTGATGGTTACAAGTGTTCCTGAAGAATGCAGTGATGGGTAGGGAAACACCGGGTAACACTGAAGTCCGTTTATTAAGGGATAGGAGAAATACAAGTGGTGACTAGCGTGTGCCATGCACGGCTCACACAGTCAGACTGAGGCTGCCTTGCCATATGGCAACCTCGGGGCAATGTTGCCACATAACGCGTGCAGTGTTGCCACGTAATTATATATATAAATGCTACTCGGCACAGTAGCTTATTTACAAGGTTGCTACTTGGCACAGTAGCTTATTTACAAGGTTGCTACTTGGCACAGTAGCATAGATACATAACCTACATCTCCCTCCCCCCCTCATGCTCATAGTCTTTGTCTTGAGCGGACTTCTTAGCCCTAAGTCGCTCCGAGCGTCGAGGTGCACTGTGGGGCGGATCCTCGTGAGGTGTAGGTGACTCGTCCTCGGTCAGGGGGCCAGCAGCAGAGGGTGGGACTGGCCGGAGGAAGCGGCGGTTCCTCCACCAGACACGGCCGCTCGGCATCCTGACCTTGTAGTCCCGCGATCGGCCGACGCCCATCACTATGCCCACCTTGTCCCAACGTGTCGTCGTCAGGTCCTTGACGCGGACAAGGGCACCAATCTCCAGCGGCTGAAGAGGACGGGCACGGTAGTCATACCGAGCCTTGGCGTCCTGAGCACGTGTAGCGGCGTGGCGGTCGCAGCTCTCGGCTCTGGTCTGCCAGTCCTTCGCAAAGGCCTTGGTGTGTGCAGGAACGCAAGAGCGGAGAGGGTGACCATACAGGATCTGGGCAGGGGAGCGTCCTGTGTGGGTGGGAGTGGACGCGCGGTTCTGGGCAGCTCTGTGTGGCAGCACCAGGCGCGTCGCTCGTTGATTCACGCACCCTGCTGGCGGTGTACGGAGCAGCTGGGATCTGCTCGGGAAAGTCTCTGGGCACCACGCATAACTCCTTGAGGTGCTTCCACGACAACAAGGGTGTAGCGAGAGTAGGCTGCACGTCGATCCATCCGTGACACGACCTGTCGCCGTAAGTGATCTCCGCTTGAAAGGAGCCCACAGCGTCCGGCATCTGGGAACCGTCCTCATTGTAGTACAGCAGCTGCGGCGGTGGTCCCAGGTCACGTTTGGTGAGGCCCAGTTTCTGGAGGTGCTTCAACCCAATCACCGTAGTATCAGCGCCGGTGTCCGGTATCACCTCGATGTGACCTGACACATCACCGTGTGTGACGGCGACGCGGATGGTGGGGGAAGGGGTAGCCCTGGGGCGTGTGGTCGATTCCACCCTCCTGATGTGACTCCGCTGCTGCTTGGGACTGCGTGGGCCATCTGGAGGGGGCTGTGTGCGAACCACCCCGAGGGAAGTGCGCTGCTTTCCTCCTCGTCTCGGTCTTTTGGGCTTGGGTTGGCGGCAGCACTTGCCGTAGTGTCCATAGCGACCGCAGGCCTGACACTTGCGGCCTCGTGCAGGGCACCTGTCTGTGTTAGACCAGTGGCCCTTACGGTCACATCCACGACACAGTGCGTCGGCGGCCGGGCAAGTCTTGGGGCCATGCTGCTTTCCACAGCTGCCACAGGAAGCACTAGGCGGAGGCGTGGAAGAACGTGCGGCAGCTTTCACGTTGCTGGCCGCCTTCTTACCCTTCTTGTACTGTGAGATAGCTCTCACAGCAGGAGGGGCCGGTAAGGCAGAGGTGGCGGACTTGGTGGCCTCGTACGACCGACATTCAGTCACTACCACCTGGAGTGTGGAGGAAGCGTCCAGGGGGATGAGTCGCTGCACCAACTCTTCCTGCCTGACACCTGCCAAGATCCCGTGCTTGATCCAGGCTTCCTCAGATTCCCGGCTGTGCGCCTTGCAGACGTCGATCTCCTCTGACAAACTCTTCAAGCGTACAAAAAAGTCGTCAAAGGATTCATTCTCCGCCTGCTTGCAGCTGGTGAAGGCGCGGCGACGCAAAGCCTCTTTATTCCGACCCTTAACATGCTCCTGTAAAAGGTCGAGCACATCCGTCACTGAAGAGGTAGAATCTAGGAATGTTAAGAAAAATGTAAGGAAAGCAAAGAGAGACTATGAAATCAAAATAGCAAGAGAATCCAAGGCGAATCCCAAGGGATTTTTCCAGGTATATAGGACAAAAGTCAAGGACAAAGTTGGGCCTTTAAAGTCAGGGAGGGGAGAATTGATAAATGGCAGTGAAGAAATAAGCAAAGCATTGAACAGCTACTTCTTATCAGTTTTCACAGAAGAAATTTGCGATGAAATTCCGGAGGTGGAACTGATATTTAAGGGAAAGGAAGAAGAGAAATTAAAGAATATCACTATCAGAAAAGAGGATGTTCTTAAGAAGATAAATAAACTAAAGAATACAAAATCCCCAGGGCCGGATGAAATTTTCCCTCGAGTCTTAAAAGAGTGTAGGGAACAGATTAGCGGACCCCTCGTAAACTTATTGACAAAATCATTAGACACTGGAGTTGTGCCAGAGTTGTGGAAACAGGCAAATGTAGTACCCATATTCAAAAAGGGAGACAGAGCATCAGCGTCAAATTACCGGCCGATCAGTTTGACGTCAGTAGTGGGGAAATTTCTTGAATTAATTATAGCAGATAGCATCCGATCGCATCTAGAGAAAAGCAAATTAATCTACGACTCTCAACATGGGTTTACAAAGGGAAAATCTTGTCTAGCAAATCTGCTAACGTTTTTTAGGAAAGTCTTCGAGGTAGTAGATAATGACGAAAATTACGATGTTATTTACTTAGACTTTAGTTAAGCATTTGACAGAGTACCGCATCAGAGGCTTCTGAGAAAAATTAAGGCTCATGGTATCGAGGGGAAAGTTTTAAATTGGATAAAATCATGGCTCACCGATAGAACGCAGAGGGTCAGCGTAGATGGTGTTAAATCTGAGTGGGGCCGTGTAACCAGTGGGGTTCCCCAGGGGTCAGTACTAGGCCCACTCTTGTTCATAATCTACATAAACGATTTAGATACTGGGATCAGCAGTGACATAAGCAAGTTTGCGGATGACACCAAAATAGGGCGGCAAATTAATTCAGGGCACGATGCAAATGCATTACAGGAGGATCTAAATAAACTGCAGGGGGTGGTCTGAAAAATGGCAATGTGGTTCAGTTTTGGTGCCCCTATTGGCAGAAAATGATAACTACTGGAGTCGTAGTGCAGCAAAAGAACACAAAATGATAGTGGACTTAGAAAAACCTTCCATATCAGGATAGGTTAAAGAAACTGACTTTGGTATCTCCCTAGAAAGATTTGGGAAGAGTGTGTAAGATATGATAGTGTAAGTAGTTGGCGGGGAAAGGAATCAATAAAGGATATAGATAAAAGTTCTATAATATCCGAGCAGGATAGGACTCGGAGCAACGGATTCAAGTTGGATAAGTTTAGGTTTAGGAGGGAGATAGGAAGAAACTGGTTCACAAATAGGGTGGTGGACGAGTGGAACAAGCTTAGCAACTTTGTAGTAAGTGCGGGAACTCTGGAAAGTTTCAAAAGGAGGCTAGATAGATTCGTGGATGATAGAGAGTAGTAGTAACTCTCGACAGGAGCTGCCATGCACAGGTCAACCGGCCTATTGCAGACTCCTTATTTTCTTATGTTCTTATGTTCTTAAGAATCGGGAGGGGAAGGTGGTGGGGAGTCGTGTCTCCCATCTTGACGTTGTCCCTTCTTACCGCCCATCTTTGTGTGTGCGTGGACTGCACTGTTTAGTATATAAAGTGGCGCCTCAACAGCTCGAACCACATATATATGACATAAACAGCGCAGAAATAACGCATAGAGTCCACTGTTCTGTCCGTGAGTGAGTGCGTGCGTGCGTGTGTGTGTGTGTGTGTGTGTGTGTCTCAGAGAGCGGAGGGTGGTGGCTGGCGGAGGCAAGACCATCAGTGTCCCCCCCGGTTGTCGCAGGAGAAGGGTGTACGCCTGCGTGCTCCGTGGGTTCCACTAAAAAACAGGCCAATGCTCAACTCTCAGCTCTAGACACACTAATACACTGACACTAATACTGCCACCGTCACTAAAAAGCACTGTGACGGCCCAACACTGCACATCCCGGTGAAACACAACACAACACACTAAGAGTCGACGCACATCACAGGCAGACGTAACTGTCGGCATTGTTTGCACACTTGTAAGTCCACAGATCCTAGTCACTGCGCCATGATGGTTACAAGTGTTTCCTGAAGAAGGCAGTGATGGGTAGGGAAACACCGGGTAACACTGAAGTCCGTTTATTAAGGGATAGGAGAAATACAAGTGGTGACTAGCGTGTGCCATGCACGGCTCACACAGTCAGACTGAGGCTGCCTTGCCATATGGCAGCCTCGGGGCAATGTTGCCACATAACGCGTGCAGTGTTGCCACGTAATTATATATATAAATGCTACTCGGCACAGTAGTTTATTTACAAGGTTGCTACTTGGCACAGTAGCATAGATACATAACCTACAATTACAGCTTACTTTTCTTTGATCTCTAACTTTTCTAGGCTGTCCATTCTAACAAGGTAGGTAGGTAGGTAAGTAGTCCATTCTAATGAGGTATGCCAAACGTACGATATTTCACAGCGCTAAAATCAATGTCGTTATGTCCTACCTTAGTAAATCTATTCCTTGCCATAGCCATCTACATAAATAACTGAAAGAGCGTTTCTATATAAATAAAAAAAAAGAGCGTCGGTGGAACATGGCAACTTTTTGCAGAGGGACTATCCGTGGGTTGTTTCTTATCTTACTAGCTTGAGCCATTGTTTGTTCCCAGCTTTGCCTGGGGAAGGAAGGATTGTAATCGCGCTGAAAACAAAAATTAAGATAAAATCTAACTAAACAAAATGCCGCCAAAGAAACGACCAAGGCTGTCAATTCTTGGAAGAAGACAGAGAGATGCACTGAGAAAGCAGCAATCAAGATCAAGTGAATCAAGGCAACAACGTGCTGAACGTTTACAAACTAACAGAGAGCGAACAACGGCAAGTCGGTCACAGGAAACAGATCAGGAAAGGAAATCCTGTCTTAATGCTGACAGAAAGCGAACAGGGGACATTCGGTCAAGGAAACAGATCAGGCTCAGAGAGAGCGAACCGCGGCAAGTCTGTCACAGGAAACAGATCAGGAAAGGGAATCCCGTCTTAATGCTGACAAACAACAAACAGCAGAAAGGCGTTCTCAAGAACATGATCAAGCTTATGAAATTCGTTTGAATGCTGATAGACAGAGAGCTGCGGGATCCAGAATACTAAGAAAGAATACACAGTGGCATCCACTTGCAAAAGCAGCATTTAACTATGACAATGAGACAGAATATGAAAAGTGAGCTTTGCCATGACCATCTACAAAAGCCAGGGACAATCCCTAAAGATGGTTGGCCTAAACCTGGCGTTTCCTTGCTTCTCTCATGGACAGTTCTATGTTGGATGCTCCAGAGTGGGAACTGGCAAAAATCTGTAAATACTTGCTCCTAATGGCAAAACCAAAAATGTGGTTCACCCTAATGCAGTACAGTGAGACAATGTGGAGCCTCCTGGAGGGTGGCGTCCTACCATGGCCCTTCTGAAAGAGCCGCCCAGAGGGCGGCGTTTCTGCTAGTGTATTAATACGCTTGAACAACTAAGGTCTTTAAACACGTATTCTACAATTATAAATAAAGAAATCTTATTACCGTAGATACATTTTTAATTTATTCTTGGTTATAAAACTTGTTTTTAACCGGAAGGAAAAAATATTCACACTCACTGTTTCCAATTTACAAGTTAAGACGATATGTTAACAGGGACTGACGGCCTTGACTCTAAGACCCTCACCTCCCACATGTTCCTCACCTCCCACCTGTTCCTCACCTCTCACCTGTTCCTCACCTCTCACCTGTTTCTCCTCCCCACCTGTTCTTCACCTCTTACCTGTTCCTAACCTCTCACCTGTTCCTCACCTCTCACCTTTTCCTTACCTCTCATCTGTTCCTCACCACCTCCACCTGTTCCTCACCTCTCACCTGTTCCTCACGACCACAAATTATGAATATTGTGTAGCTGAACGAAACCTATTGAAAGTTTTATCGACTGATGGACGAAATATATACACATATACATTATTTACTGTACGACGACACAAGACAATCCACTACATCACACTCCACTACATCACACCCACTACATCACACCCACTGCACCACACCACTCCACCACACCCACTCACATCCCATACATCACACCCACCACATCACACTCCACTACATCAACCCACTGCACCACACCACACCCACCACACCCACCACATCACATCACACCCACCACATCACACTCCACCACACTCCACACCCACCACACTCCACCCACCACACACCCAAACCACATCACACACCACCACATCACACCCACCTCGCACCACACCACACCCACCACACCCACCACACACACATCACACCCACTACATCACACCCACCACACCGCACCACACCACACACCTGACCACCCCACCCACCGCACCACACTACACCTCACCACACTTCACTACACACATCACACCCACCACATCACACCCACCACATCACACCCACCACATCACACCCAACTACACACACCACCACATCACACCCACTGCACCACACCACACCCACCACACCCACTACATCACATACACCACACTCCACTCACATCACACTCCACCACACGCACCACACCACACCACACCTGACCACCCCACACCCACTGCACCACACCACACCCACCACACTTCACTACATCACACACATCACACTCCACTACATCACACTCCACCACACTCACACCCACCACATCGCACTACACCACACCACACCTCGACCCCTACCCCACACCCCACCGCACCACACCACACTCCACCACACTTCACCATATCACACACACACCCACCACACATCACACCCACCACACACACCCACCTACACTGCACCACACCACATCACACCTGACCACCCCACACCCACTGCACCACACCACACCACCACACTCACCACACTCACACACACACCCACACTCCACACCCACCTCACACTGCACCACACCACCACACCCACCACACGCACTACACCACACCTGACTACCCTCACACCCACCGCACCACACTACACCACCACACCTCACCACATCACACACATCACACCCACCACATCACACTCCACCACACATCACACCCACTGCACCGCACCACACCACATCACACCTCGACTACCCCACACCCACTGCACCACACCACACCTCACCACACTCACCACATCACACACATCACACACTCCACCACACTCACACCCACCACATCGCACCACACCACCACACCTGACCACCCCACACCCACTGCACCACACCACACCTCACCACACTCCACCACCACATCACACACACCCACTCCACTCACATCACACCCACCACATCGCACCACACTACATCACACCCACTCACATCGCACCCACACCACATCACACCCTCGACTACCCCACACCCACCGCACCACACCACACTCACCACACCCACCATACATCACACACACTCACACCCACCACACTCACACTCCACATCACACTCGACTACCCCACACCCACCGCACCACACCACACTCAACCACACCCACCACACTCACACACACTCACACTCTACCACACACACCCAACCACATCACACTCAACTACATCACACCTGACTACTCACACACACCCACCGCACCACACCACACTCACCACCCACCACATCACAACATCACACCCCCACATCACAACCACTGCACCACACCCACCACATCACACCCACCACACCACACCCACCGCACCACACCACACCCACCACACCCACCACATCACACACACATCACACTCCACACAGCACACCCACCACATCACACCCACCACACACCCACCGCACCACACCACACTCACCACACCCACCACACTCACACTCCAACCACATCACACCTGACCACCCCACACACCCACCGCACCACACACACTCACCACACTCCACCACATCACACACACACCACACCCACCACATCACCCACTACATCACATACACACACACCCACCACATCACACCACTGCACCACACCCACCACATCACACCCAACCACATCACACCCACTCACATCACACTCCACCACATCACACCCACCACATCACACTCCACTACATCACACCCACCACGTCACACTCCACCACATCACACCCACCACACTCACACCCACCACACACCCACTCACACTCACACTCCACTGCACCACACCCACCACATCACACTCCACCACATCACACCCACCACATCACACCCACTGCACCACCCACTACATACACACATCACACTCCACTACATCACACTCCACCACATCACACTCCACCACATCACACCTCCACTACATCACATTCCACCACATCACACACATCACACTCCACATCACACACCCACCACACACACATCACACCTCTACCACATCACACTCCACCACATCACACCCACTGCACACACACACACCCACCACATCACACACACACCCACTGCACCACACCCACTCACACACACCCACCACATCACACATCACACTCTACCACATCACACCCACTACATCACACCCACCACACTCACACTCCACTGCATCACATCACACCTCCACTACATCACACCCACCACATCACACCCACCGCACCACACCCACCACACCACACCTACCACCACACCCACCACACCACACCCACTGCACCACACCCACCACACTCACACACACATCACACCCACCACATCACACCCACCACATCACACCACACTCACACCCACCACACCACACATCACACCCACCACATCACACCCACTGCACCACACACTCCACCACCACCCACCATCACACCCACTACATCACACTCCACTACATCACACTCCACTACTCACACCCACTACATCACATACATCACACTCCACCACACATCACCATCACACACACTCCACTCACATCACACCCACCACATCACACCCACACACCACACTCCACTACATCACACTCCACCACATCACACCCACCACATCACACATCACACCCACTGCACCACACCCACTACACATCACACTCCACTACATCACACACTCCACTACATCACACTCCACTGCGTCACACTCCACCACATCACATACATCACACCCACTACATCACACCCACTGCATCACACCCACTACATCACACCCACCACACTCCACACCCACTGCACCACACTCCACCACATCACACTCCACCACATCACACCACCACATCACACTCCACTGCGTCACACCCACTCACATCACACACATCACACTCCACCACATCACACTCCACTGCATCACACTCCACCACACTCACACCCACCACATCACACCCACTGCACCACACACTCCACCACATCACACTCCACTACATCACACTCCACTCATCACATACATCACACTCCACTACATCACACACATCACACTCCACTGCACTCCACTACACATCACATACATCACACTCCACTCACATCACACTCCACTACACACATACATCACACTCCACTACATCACACACTCCACTACATCACACTCCACCACATCACATACACACACCACCACATCACACTCCACTACACTCACACACATCACACCCACTACATCACACACACTCACACTCCACTGCACCACACCACCACACTCCACACACACTCACACCCACCACATCACACTCCACCACATCACATACAACACACCCCACCACACTCACACTCCACTACATCACACTCCACTACATCACATACATCACACTCTGCTACATCACACACTCCACTGCACCACACCCACTACATCACACCCACTACATCACATACATCACACACTCCACTACATCACACACATCACACCACCACACTCACACTCCACCACACACACCCACCACACTCCACACACACCACACCCACCTCACATCACACATCACACCCACATCACACTCCACCACACCACATACACACCCACCACACTCACACCCACCCACTCACACCCACTGCACCACACTCACATCACATACATCACACCCACTCACACTCACACCCACCACATCACCACACCCACTACATCACATACATCACACTCACCACATCACACTCCACTGCACCACACTCCACTACATCACATACATCACACTCCACCACATCACACCCACCACATCACACCCACTACATCACATACATCACACCCACCACACACACCCACCGCACCACACCCACCACATCACACCACTACACACACACTCCACACCCACCACATCACACACATCACACTCCACCACATCACACCCACCACATCACACCCACTGCACCACCCACCACATCACATAACATCACCACATCACACTCCACTACATCACAACATCACACTCCACCACATCACACTCCACCACATCACATACATCACACCCACCACATCACACACATCACACCCACCACATCACACCCACCACACTCACACACACACACCCACTGCACCACACCCACCACACCACACACACTCACACCCACCACATCACACCCACCACATCACACACACACTCCACCACATCACACCCACTCACATCACATACATCACACTCCACTACATCACACTCCACTGCCACATCACACCCACCATCACACACATCACACCCACCACATCACACCCACCACATCACACATAACACCCACTACACCACACCCACTACATCACATACATCTACCCACCACATCACACTCCACCACACTGACACACCACACCCACCACATCCACCTCCACCACATCACATACATCACACCCACCACACACTCCACTGCACCACACTCCACTCACATCACACACAACACTCCACACCCACTACATCACACTCACTCACACTCCACACCACACCTACACTACATCACACTCCACCACACATCACACTCCACTGCACCACACTCCACTACATCACATACATCACACTCCACTACATCACACTCTACTACATCACATACATCACACTCCACTACATCACACTCCACTCACATCACATACATCACACTCCACTACATCACACTCTACTACATCACACATCACACTCCACCACATCACATACACACTCCACTCACATCACACTCCACCACATCACACACATCACACTCCACCACATCACACTCCACTACATCACATACATCACACTCCACTACATCACAACATCACACCCACTACATCACATACATCACACTCCACTGCACCACACTCTACACATCACATACATCACACTACACACACTCCACTACATCACACTCACTACATCACATACATCACACTCCACTCACATCACACTCCACTACATCACACTCACTACATCACACACACTACACCACCACACACACACTCACACCCACCACATCACATACATCACACTCCACTGCACCACACCCACCACATCACACACACTCACACACTCTCACACCCACCACATCACACCCACCACATCACATACATCACACTCACTCACATCACATACATCACACCTACTACATCACACTCCACCACCATCACATACATCACACACTGCACCACACTCCACTACATCACATACATCACACTCCACTACATCACACTCCACTACATCACATACATCACACCCCACTACATCACACTCACACACTCACATACATCACACTCCACCACATCACACCCACCGCACCACACACCCACCACATCACACACACATCACACTCCACCACATCACACACACACACTCCACTACACACACCCACCACACACACACACCCACTGCACCACACCCACTCACACACATACATCACACCCACTCACATCACACCCACTCACACCACACACACCACACCCACCACATCACACACTTACCACACCACACACATCACACTCCACTACATCACACTCACCACTCACACACTCACCTCACATACATCACACTCACTACATCACACTCCACTCACATCACATACATCACACTCACTACATCACACTCCACTCACATCACATACATCACACTCCACTGCACTCACACTCCACTCACATCACACACATCACACTCCACATCACACTCCACTCACATCCACATACATCACACCCACTGCACCACACACCCACCACATCACATACATCACACTCACTACATCACACACATCACACCCACTACATCACACCCACTACATCACATACATCACACTCCACTGCACCACACCCACTACATCACATACATCACACTCACCACATCACACCCACTACATCACATACATCACACTCCACTACATCACACTCCACTACATCACATACATCACACTCCACTACATCACATACATCACACTCCACTACATCACACTCCACTACATCACATACATCACACTCCACCACATCACATACATCACACTCCACCACATCACATACATCACACTCCACTGCACCACACTCCACTACATCACATACATCACACTCTACCACATCACACTCCACTACACTCACATCACACTCCACTCACATCACACCCACCACACATCACACCCACCACATCACATCACATCACACCCACCACACTCACACCCACTACATCACACACATCACACTCCACTGCACCACACCCACTCACACTCACATACACACTCCACCACATCACACCCACCACACTGCCACACTCCACACTCACCACACACATCACACCCACTACATCACACTCACCTCACACCACACATACATCACACTCCACCACATCACATACACCACACTGAACCACATCACACTCCACTACATCACATACATCACACTGAACCACATCACACTCCACCACATCACACCCACCACATCACACACACTCACACCCACCACACACCCACCACACACTCACACACATCACACCCACCCCCATCACACCCCCACCACACTCACACACACCACACCACCACACACACCCACCGCACCACACCCCACATCACACCCACCACACCCACACCACTGCACCACACCACACCACACCCACCACACCACACCCACCACAAGCAACACACCCACCACATCACACCCACTGCACCACACCACACTCACCACACCCACCACACACCCACCACACTCACACCCACCACACCACACCACCACACACACCCACCACACCCCACCCCACCACACTCACACCCACTCACATCACACCAACAGCACACCCACCACACCACACCCACCCACTCACACCCACCACACTCCACACCCACCACACCACACCACCACACACCCACCTGCCACACCCACCACACCACACCCACCACATCACACCCACACTCACACTCCACTCACACACCCACCACATCACACCCACTGCACCAACACCACACCACCCACCACAGCACACCCACACCACACCCCACACATCACACCCACCACATCACACCCACCACATCACACCCACCACCCACACCACACCACCACACCCACCACAGCACACCCACCACACCACACCACCACCACACCACACCCACCACACTCCACACCCACCCCACCCACACCCCCACTCACATCACACCCACCCCACACACTCCACCACACTCACACCCACCACATCACACCCACTACATCACACCCACTGCACCACACCACACTCACCACACCCCACACACACACACACATCACACCCACCACACCACACCACACTCACCACACCACACCTCACCACACTCAACTACACCACACACCCACCACCACACCCACCACATCACACCCACCACACACACCCACCACAGCACACCCACCACATCACACCCACCGCACCACACCACACCCACCACACCACACCCACCACACCCAACCACATCACACCCACCACATCACACCCACCACACACCCACCACACACCCACCACATCACACCCACCACACACCCACCATCACCCACTCCCCACACCACACCCACCACACCACACACCACACCAACCACACCACACCCACCACATCACACCCACCACATCACACCCACCACATCACACCCACCACACACACCCACCACACTCCACACCCACCCCACCACACCACACCACCACACCACACACCCACCACACCCACTCCACTCACACCCACCACATCACACTCCACCACATCACACTCCACACACCACACACTCCACCACCACACCCACTCACCACACCAGCAATAATGTAACTGGAACGAAGTGGCCACTGA
>NW_024737042.1:16360101-16377601 GCF_018991925.1 Homarus americanus
TGGTACAGGTGGTGGTACAGGTGGTGTGTCAGGTGGTGGTACAGGTAGGTGTAGATGGATGGTACAGGTGGTGTAGAAGATGGTGGTACAGCTGGTGGTACAGGTGGTGGTACAGGTGGTGGTGTAGTTGGTGGTACAGGTGGTGGTACAGGTGGTGGTGTAGATGATGGTACAGGTGGTGGTACAGGTGGTGGTGTGATGATGGTACAGGTGGTGGTGTAGATGGTGGTACAGGTGGTGGTGCAGGTGGTGGTGTAGATGGTGGTACAGGTGGTGGTACAGGTGGTGGTGTAGATGATGGTGTGGTGGTGAGATGGTGGTACAGGTGGTGGTGTAGATTGTGGTACAGGTGGTGGTACAGGTGGTGTAGATGGTGGTACGGTGTAGATGGTGGTACAGGTAGGTGTAGATGGTGGTACAGGTGGTGGTACAGGTGGTGGTGTAGATGGTGGCAGGTGGTGGGTACAGGTGGTGGTGTAGATGGTGGTGCATGGTGTAGATGGTGGTACAGGTGGTGGTGTAGAGGTGGCAATGGTGGTGGTACAGGTGGTGGTGTAGATGGTGGTACAGGTGGTGGTGTAGATGGTGGTACAGGTGGTGGTGTAGATGGTGGTATAGGTGGTGGTAGATGGTGGTGGCAGATGGTGGTACAGGTGGTGGTGTGACAGGTGGTGGTGTAGATGGTGGTGGTATAGATGGTGGTACAGGTGGTGGTGTAGATGGTGGTCAGGTGGTGGTACAGGTGGTGGTGTAGATGGTGGTACAGGTGGTGGTGTAGATGGTGGACAGGTGGTGGTGTGATGGTGGTATAGGTGGTGGTGTAGATGGTGGTACAGATGGTGGTGTAGATGGTGGTACAGGTGGTGGTGTAGATGGTGGTACAGGTGGTGGTGTAGATGGTGGTACAGGTGGTGTGTAGATGGTGGTATAGGTGGTGGTGTGGATGGTGGTACAGGTGGTGGTTTAGATGGTGGTACAGATGGTGGTGTAGGATGGTGGTACAGGTGGTGGTGTAGATGGTGGTGTCAGGTGTGGTGTAGATGGTGGTGCAGGTGGTGGTGTAGATGGTACAGGTGGTGGTGTAGATGGTGGTACAGGTGGTGTGATGGTGGTGCAGATGGTGGAGTGTGGTGGTGCAGGTGGTGGGTGTGGTGGTGTGTAGGATGGTGGTACAGGTGGTGGTGTAGATGGTGGTACAGGTGGTGGTGCAGGTGGTGGTACAGGTGGTGGTGTAGATGGTGGTCAGATGGTGGTGTAGATGGTTACAGGTGGTGGTGTGGATGGTGGTACAGGTGGTGGTGTAGATGGTGGTACAGGTGGTGGTAGATGGTGGTGCAGGTGGTGGTACAGGTGGTGTTGTGATGGTGGTACAGGTGGTGGGACAGGTGGTGGTGTAGGTGGTGGTCGGAGGTGTTGATGGTGGTACAGGTGGTGTGTATAGGGTGGTGTGTATATGGTGGTCAGTTGGTGCAGGTGGTGGTGTGGTTGGTGGTGCGGGTGGTGTGTAGGTGGTGGTTGCAGGCTGGTACAGTGTTGGTGCAGTGGTGTCCAGGTTCGACCCCGGGCTGGGTGAAACTATGGGCAAGTTTCTTTCGCCCTTTGCCTCTGTCCTCAACAGTAATTGGGGACCTGGATGTTAATCGATTTGCTGATCGTATTCTGGGGTTAGCCAGTGCAGGTGATGAGTTGTCCGGTTTTTCTGACTATTCCTTGACACTGGGTCATGCAACTCGTTAACTTAGGGTGTGGTTGTTGTATTGGCGACAGCTTCTGCACTTTAAACAAATTCACGCCTTGTACATTTGAGTCACCATCTCGTTACATAGGCACCATTATTTTTAGATGGTGGTACAGGTGGTGGTGTAGATCAGTGCATGTGGTAAACACTGTACAGTCACCAAGGCAGTACTCACCCGGAGTGATCAAAGATTATATTCATGAATAGATGGTAATATTCACTGTACAGTCATGTTCACTGTACAGTCATGTTCACTGTACAGTTATGTTCACTGAGTCATGTTCACTGTACAGTTATGTTCACTGTATAGTCATGTTCACTATACAGTCATGTTCACTGTACAGTTATGTTCACAGTACATTCATGTTCACTGTATTCATGTTCACTGTACAGTCATGTTCACTGTACAGTTATGTTCACTGTACAGTCCTGTTCACTTGTACAGTTATGTTCACTGTACATTCATGTTCACTGTACAGTCATGTTCACTGTACAATTATATTCACTATACAGTCATTCACTGTACATTCATGTTCACTGACAGTCATATTCACTGTACAGTTATGTTCACTGTACAGTCTGTTCACTAACAGTCATGTTCACTGTACATTTATGTCCATTATACAGTCATGTTCACTGTACAGTTATGTTCACTATAGTCATGTTCACTTACATTCATGTTCACTGGACAGTTATGTTCACTGTACAGTCATGTTCACTGTACAGTCATGTTCACTGTACATTCATATTCACTATACAGTTATATTCACTATACAGTCATGTTCTCTGCACAGTCCTGTTCACTGTACGGTCATGTTCACTGTACAGCTATGTTCACTTTACAGTCATGTTCACTATGCATTTATATTCACTGTACAGTCATTTTCACTGTACATTTATGTTCACTGTACAGTCATATCCACTGTACATATATATTCACTGTACAGTCATGTTCACTGTATATTTATAGTCTGTAGACTCATGTTACTATGCAGTTGTGTTCTGTAGTTATGTTCACTGTACTATACATGTTCACTATACATTTATTTTCACTGTACAGTCATGTTCACTCTGTATAGTTATGGTCACTGTAGACTCATGTTCACTGTGCAGTCATGTTCACTGTACATTTATGTTCACTGTACAGTCATATCCACTGGACAATTATGTTCACTGTATAGTCATGTTCACTGTACAGTCATGTTCACTGTACAGTTATGTTCACTGTACAGTCATGTTCACTGAACAACATTTATTTCACTGTACAGTCATGTCCTCTTACAGATATGTCACTGTACAGTCATGTTCACTGTACATTTATGTTCACTGTACAGTCATGTTCACTGTATAGTTACGGTCTCCAGCACTCATGTTCACTGTGCAGTCATATTTCACTGTACATTTATATTTCACTGTACAGTCATATCCACTGTACAGTTATGTTCACTTATAGTCATGTTCACTGTACAGTCATGTTCCACTGATTATATTTCACTGTACAGTCATGTTCACTGACATTTATGTTCACTGTACAGTCATGTTCACTGTACATTTATGTTCACTGTACAGTCATATCCCTGTACAGTTATGTTCACTGTATAGTCTGTTCACTGTACAGTCATATCCACTGTACAGTTATGTTCACTGTATAGTCATGTTCACTGAACCGTCATGTTCACTGTACAGTTGTGTTCACTGTACAGTCATGTTCACTGTACATTTATGTTCACTGTACATTCATATTCACTGTACAGTCATGTTCACTGTATACTCATGTTCACTGTACAGTCATGTTCACTGTATACTCATGTTCACTGTACATTCATGTTCACTGTACACTCATGTTCACGGTACAGTTATGGTCACTGTACAGCCATAGTCACTGTACACTCATGTTCACTGTACATTTATGTTCACTGTACAAATATGTTCACTGTACAGTCATGGTCACTGTACAGTCATGTTCTCTGTACAGTCATGTTCACTGTACATTTATGTTCACTGTACAGTTATGGTCACTGTACAGTCATGTTCACTGTACACTCATGTTCACTGTACATTTATGTTCACTGTACATATATGTTCACTGTACTGCCATAGTCACTGTACATTCATGTTCACTGCAAATTTATGTTCACTGTACAGTTATATTCACTATACAGTCATGTTCACTGTACAGTTATGTTCACTGTACAGTCATGTTCACTGTACAGTCATGTTCATTGTACACTCATGTTCACTGTACACTCATGTTCACTGTACAATTATGCTCACCCTACAGTTATGTTCACTGTTTAGTCATGGTCACTGTACAGTCATGTTCACTGTACAAGGTAATTGTCACAGTACAGTCATGTTCATTGTACAGTCATGTTCACTGTACAGTCATGTTTACTGTACAGTTATGTTCACTGTACAAGGTAATTGTCACTGTACAGTCATGTTCACTGTACAAGGTAATTGTCACAGTGCTGTCATGGTCACTGTACAGTCATATTCACTGTACAAGGTAATTGTCACAGCACAGTCATGTTCACTGTAAAGTCATGTTCACCGTACAAGGTAATTGTCACAGTACAGTCATGTTCATTGTACAGTCATGTTCACTGTACAGTCATGTTCACTGTACAGTCATGTTCACTGTACAAGGTAATTGTCACTGTACAGTCATGTTCACTGTACAAGGTAATTGTCACAGTGCTGTCATGGTCACTGTACAGTCATGTTCACTGTACAAGGTAATTGTCACAGCACAGTCATGTTCACTGTAAAGTCATGTTCACTGTACAAGGTAATTGTCACAGTGCAGTCATGTTCACTGCACAGTCATGTTCACTGTACAGTCATGTTCACTGTACAAGGTAATTGTCACTGTACAGTCATGTTCACTGTACAAGGTAATTGTCACAGTGCAGTCATGTTCACTGTACAGTCATGTTCACTGTAAAGTCATGTTCACTGTACTCAGTAATGCTCACTGTACAGTATTGTCATTGGTGACTGTTCACATTTGTGTTCACTGTACACAGTCATGGTCACTGTACAGTACAGTCTTTGGTGACTGTACACATTCATGGTCACCTTATAGCCATGATCACTTGGTGCTGTCACAGTTTAATTTATCACCAAACATCATCATCTAAATTACTGTAAATCAATTTTCCCGCAGCAGATGTGTGTGTGTGTGTGTGTGTGTGTGTGCGTTATCTATTATGACTAACAAAGACACCAGCTGCTGTAGAAATGATAATTATGATGATGAACACAGCCCCGCGTCTATAAGGCTTTTAACCCTTAATAACACCAACACCTGTATAAGTAGTTTCGTTTCCCACGCAGACATCAAGCTGAAACATCTTTTACCTGTTGAGAGTAAATTAAGGTCGTGGCCATCGCATCTCTGAGCTCGACAAGTTTGTGTAGTGTTGTGTTTCCCCCTATCAGACACACGGTGCTCGGCTATTTCTGGAATAATAGCCCAGGAGGGAGTGGAGGGGGAGAGGATGTGGGCGGGGAGAGGGACGGGAGAGGAAGTGGGAGGGGGAGATGACGTGGGACGTGGGAGGGGGATGGGGGGAGTGTTCCTGACAAGATAAGAGTCACTGGATAAATCTATTGGTTTTGAATCCTCGCTATTACCTTGTTAAGACCGACCTTCATGAGCCGTCCATGGCTGGATTTTTGTTGAGTGGTCTATCTCATCGATACAGGGACACCAAACACCTCTGTTACTTTATAACGAACATAACGGCTCCGTTAGTCAACAGCCCTAACAGATCACAACAGCACCATAACTTCACAAGAACATGTACATTGTACACGCTACGTTAATCTTCACGACATATACATCCAAAGGACCGCCCAGAGGATTAGTGCCACACTCTGTGACCCTGAGATAGTCAACAGCACAGAAGTGACCCCAGAGGCCTATGTGTACAGCGTTATCCACCTGCTACAGGATCTTCTGAAGAACAGGTGCTGTTACCTCGACCAGGACAATTTGCAATTACAATTTGCCCCGCGAGGGGGCTAGTTTATTGGGCACCCCCTTGCATCCTGTGACAGGTGATGCGCAAAAAGCGTTTATAGCGCCCAACAGGAAAGCATGCAGGGTTTATGCTTGCCTAGTCGACTCATGCATTTATGGGTGTACGTGCCTGAAGGGCCAGGGATTTCATCGGCAAGTTACATATAATGATAGGATGAGTGTGTGGGGGAGAATTCCTGATACAATACATCTGTTTATGGCAAGGCGTGGCACGTCCCTATTTAGTCAAACGCCAGGACATGTGGCAGTGGGTTGGCCGCGCCCTCAACCCCGGCCCAAACCTCTGAGTGTTTGGAGGAACTGATGCACCTCCTCGGAGAAGAATATATTCACCGCAGCAGCAAGTGGCCACACTCCCCCAACAACTGTTAGTGACCAGCCAGAAAAGCGCCGCTGATGACCCTTATTCCTGACGACACTCCAAAAAAGGAAGAGGGAACAGACCGAGTGCCCCAAAGGCTAGTAAGCTGATAAGTGGTTGTAATTATATAAATATAGTAGTATTAAAAGGTCTGTCATTCTCTCCTCTCCTCCTTTTACCCTGCCTTCCTCCGGACACCCGTGTTCTTACTTTACATATCCCCCTCCTTTACCAGGAAAAAAACATTATCTCCAATATTTAATCTTCCAACACTACATCACTACATTATTTTTACTCTCTCTCTCTCTCTCTCTCTCTCTCTCTCTCTCTCTCTCTCTCTCTCTCTCTCTCTCCCAAGTTCCCACGTGGTTGCGCATTCGTTAGGTTTTTTTTTTCTCGAGTGACAATTATCGAGAATAGCTTGACGTAATTAATTCCCGCGTGTCGAAATTGTATATTGATGTTCCTGAGGCGTTCGTCTCCTACTTGCTGACTTGAATGGTCCGCCCACCTGGCTAATTACTGCCTGGCTTGTTTGACACTCAGGTATACGACGGTTCTTTAGGTGTTGATGTATACGACGGGTCCAGGTACAGTGCAACACGTTTCCTACAGTGTCCCCTTTACCCCTCACATGCCCTACAGTGTCCCCTCTACCCCATATATGTCCTACAGTGTCCCCTTTACCCCTCACATGTCCTACAGTGTCCCCTCTACCCCTCACATGTCCTACAGTGTCCCCTCAACCCCTCACATGTCCTATAGTGACCCCTCTACCCAGCACATGTCCTACAGTATCCTCTCAACCCCTCACATGTCCTACAGTGTCCCCTCAACCCCTCACATGTCCTATAGTGACCCCTCTACCCAGCACATGTCCTACAGTATCCTCTCAACCCCTCACATGCCCTACAGTGTCCTCTCAACCCTTCACAGGTCCTGCGGTGTCCCCTGTACCCTTAACATGTCCTACACTACCCCCATATGTCCCTACAGGTGTCCCTCTACCCCTCCATGTCCTACAGTGTCCCTCAACCCCTCACATGTCCCTAGTGACCCCTCTACCCAGCATGTCCTACAGTCCTCACATGCCCTACAGTGTCCCCTCTCCATATGTCCCTCAGTCCCCTTTACCCCTCACATGTCCTACAGTGTCCCCTCTGCCCCCACATGTCCTGCACAATTGTCCCTCAGCCCCTCCCACCTTGTCCTATAGTGACCCCTCTACCCAGCACATGTCCTACAGTATCCTCTCAACCCCTCACATGCCCTACAGTGTCCTCTCAACCCTTCACAGGTCCTGCGGTGTCCCCTGTACCCTTAACATGTCCTACAGTTTCCCCTCTACCCCTCATATGTCCTATAGTGTCCCCTCTACCCCGCACATATTCTACGGTGTCCCTTCTACCCTTCACATGTCCTGCGGTGTCCCCTCTACCCTTCACATGTCCTACAGTATCCCTCTACCCTTCATATGTCCTACAGTTTCCACCGTCCCTCACGTGTCCCATAAGGTCTCGGGTGCCCAGCAATCGCAGTAAAGAGGACCCTCAAGATGGCGTCCACCATGAGAGCGTATTGATCACTTCCCACCAGCAGGACCGTCTGAGGCGAGTCGCCGCTTCACCACCTTCTTATACTGTAGTAGGCGGAAGGGTTGCCAGGTGCAGGATATGATAACCAGGGTGTCCATAGTTAGGGGGGCCTTGATTTTAACACAGTGTGTGTGTGTGTGTGTGTGTGTGTGTGTGTGTGTGTGTGTGTGTGTGTAATAATAATAATTAACGGTTTATTGAAAAAGTTCAGCAGCCAACGAAGGTTGAAAATATACATTGGACAGAAATGACTTATTACAAAGACATGGGCTGAGCGGGTTGTTTACTTTTACTTTTACTTTTATCCTTTTCACCACTGATCGGTCGCTTGGGCGATTGGTCACATCTCTGATACGCACCGTAGGCAAGTACTGGGCATGTACTGGCGCCTGAATGTATGAATGTATCTGATCCTGCCCCAGTGCTTGTCAAGTCTGGTCTTGAAAGAGCTCACACTCGGTGCCGTCACAACTTTCTCTGGCAAATTGTTCCAAGAGTTTACAAGTCTCACTCCGAAAAAGTTGCCCCTCACAGTTTTTTTCAACCTTGAGCTGTGACCCCTTGTGGGGCGAGCGTCCGCCAGCTCCAGGAAAGGACCTCGATAGAGTAGTGTCCTTTGAGATGTTTATGCACCTCAATTAGGTCCCCCCTTGCCTGTCTGTAGTATAAGCTAGGTCATTGCAGGCGTTCTAATCTCTCAGGGTAGCTGAAGTGCCGAAGTGCTGGCACCAGCCTGGTGGCCATCCTTTGGACATTTTTAATCCACTGACACTTCCTAGCATATCTCGGGGACCAGACGGGGTGACAGTACTCCAGACGGGGAAGCACCTCACTCGTGAAGATCGTTCTTATTGAAGCTCGCAGAGATTCTTTTGCAGCTCTTCACAATCTGCTTGGTTCTTAATTTCCCGAAATAACTTGGCATCATCCGCAAGCATTTGTATGGATGAATGTACAGCTTCTGGCATGTAATTTATGAAGCAAACAAACAATAGTGAGCCTAATTCACTGCCCTGTGGTACCCGGCTTGTGACGGGTTCACATGACGATTTCGTGCCATTAATCACCACTCACTGCTTGTGACACTTCCCCCAATCCCGTACCCTTCCAGTTTAATTATCAGACTATTAAGAAAAGTGGAGGCTCGTGGCATTGGAGGAGATATTCTAAAATGAATTAGTGCGTGGTTACACGACAGGAAACAGCGAATGAGATTTAACGGCACTAAATCCGATTGGAATAACGTCACTAGTGGAGTACCCCAAGGCTCAGTACTTGGACCATTATTATTTACTATATACATAAACGACACACAGTAGATATCGGCGTAGACAGCAACATAAGTAAATTTGCTGATGACACTAAAATAAGGCGTGTAATTAATTCTGACGAGGACTCCGCAAAACTACAGGAAGATCTAAATAAATTTTTAGAATAGTCTGAAAATGGCAGGTGAAATTCAGTGTGGACAAATGTAAACAGCGAAACCAGATATCAGATGAACAACAATGTTATAGAGAAATCTGAATGTGAGGAAGATTTAGGAGTAATGATAAGTAGGAATCTTAAGCCAAGTAAACAATGTATATTTGCTCGAAACAAGGTTTATAAAGTACTTGAGTTCATACAAAAGAGTGTTACTTACATGACTAGAGAGGTCATCCTAAAACTATATCTAGCACTTGTGAGACCTCATCTGGATTACGCAATTCAATTCTGGTCACCTTATTACAGAATGGATATAGAATCCCTAGAAAGAATTCAGAGGAAAATGACAAGACTAATCCCGGGCATTAGGAACCTTGAGTACAGAGGCTGGTTAAAGCATCTTAATTTGCACTCCCTTGAGAGACGTAGAGTGAGCGGGATATGATAGAGGTGTATAAATGGAAGTCAGGGCTAAACAAAGGGGACATTACAAAGGTACTCAAACTATCCAACCAGGAGCGAACTAATAATAATAGTTTTAATTTTTACAAATTTAGATTTAGGCGCGAAATAGGTAAACATTGATTTGAAAATAGAGTAGTGGATGAATGGAACAAGTTACCAAACATCATCATTAACTCGAATACGCTGGATAGCTTCAAACATAGGTTGGATGAATATATGAGCAATAGGGGTTTGGGTAAATGGGACTGCCCAGTATGAGCCAATGGCCCGCTGTAGTTTCCTCCATTCTTATGTTGTTGTGTGTTCCTAGTGGCACTGGGTTTGGTCTTGGGTATACAGTATATTTCTCGATGAAATGGTACACTTTACTGGCTATGATATTCAGCGTAGTGTTTGCGTTCTTATACCTTAGTGAGTCAGGCCAGTGGATACCCCTCTTCCTGTCGTAATTTTCATTGTAATATTTGCACCTTGGTCTGGTTTTGTCGTGAACCAAGTAACAGTTAAATCTGAAGGACAACATTACATGGTGGCTGGTGCCAACGGGGGCTAGATGTTCCAGCTTGGCCACCATACCCACCTCGTTTGTTATGATGAGGTCCAGTAGCTTGGGTGTTTGCTCCCCTTTGTAATGCGTCGGGTCCTTAACATGTTGGAACGGAAAATTTTCTCTCAGAGTTTCTACAAAAAGAGTAGCGGGGGGTATTTAAGCCGTATGGCGTGGACTCATTTCTCCAGTCGATGTCGCCATAGTTAAAGTCCCCCGTGATAAGGAGGTGGCTAGGGTTGAGCATCGTTGCGTTGTCTATTAAGGCTCTTAAGTTCCTTTGGTTTAGTAAGCCACAATTTGGGGATCTGTAGATACACCCGACAATAAGTAAGTCTCCTCCCTTTAATTTAATTTTACACCACTTGGATTCTTCAAAAGCATCCTCTCCCTGTACCCTCACCTGGCTGGCTCTAAGGTCTTTCCTAGCATAGATAACCACACTCCTCTTGCAAGTTTCTTGAGAAAGGTTCGTAAATAAGTCAAATCTGTCAATACTGAACTCGCATTCCTCTGGGTCAATGCTCCTATTCTTTTACAACAGTTCTACAACACCTACTATATCGGGTTGATGTACAGTACCTTCAATAGTGTTTCAAACTCCTTTCTCTTATCAAGGAACGTGTCATTATTAGTGTACATGAGTTTCAAGCCGGAATTTGTTCTCGGTAACGTCTCTGCTCTTGGAAATGGCTCCGGCCCTCCTCCAGTCTCAGCAGCTGCAGTATTTGCTAAATACATAGTATTTTGCGGGGTGTGGTCAGAGATGTCATTGTTTACATGGCGCTCGCCTTCACCTGGGTGGGAGGGAGAGCTGGTGCCTCCTCCTGGGTGGAAGGTGAAGCGGGTGGGGGTTGTACCGCTGTCCCCTGGCTCTGTGCTGGCAGTCTGGCACTCTTGCTTCCACTACCCTCCCCCTGGATATAACCCATGTACCTGTACACCCGTCCACGTTCCTCCTAGACTCATCCCTCCTCTGCTTCAAGTCCTGCAGGAGCTTCTTGTGCTGTTCCCTCTGCATTACTGTGCGATCTGGGTGAATGAATATATTCCGATATGCCTCGCTCCTTGCTAAGTTTTTTGCCAGCCGAATAACTTCCCATTTCTTATTCTCATTCACTAGTGTGATACTAAGGGGGCGAGGCTTGCCCTCCTGCTTTTTTCCTCGCCTCCTCACACCCTGAGGGAGGACTGACGTATTCAGAGCCTCTGTGCAAATATTTTCAAAATGCAACTTATAGTTTGCAGTTTATGGCCTGGGCTGGCCTCTTGCCCTACTGTGTGAGGTCACGTAGACCACAAAGGGAAAATCTTGTCTAACAAATCTGCTGACGTTTTTTAGGAAAGTCTTCAAGGTAGTACACAATGACGAAAATTACGATGTTATTTACTTAAACTTAAGCAAAGTGTTTGACAGAGTATCGCATCAGAGGCTTCTGAGAAAAGTTAAGGCTCATGGTATCGAGGGGGAAGTTTTAAATTGGATAAAATCATGGCTCACCGATAGAACACAGAGGGTCAGAGTAGATGGTGTTAAATCTGAGTGGGGCTGTGTAACCAGTGGGGTTCCCCAGGGGTCAGTAATGGGCCCAATTTTGTTCATAATCGACAGTGCATAAGCGATCTAGATACTGGGATCAGCAGTGACATAAGCAAGTTTGCGGATGACACCAAAATAGGGCGGCAGATTAATTCAGGGCAGGATGCAAATGCACTACAGGAGGATTTAAATAAATTGCAGGAGTGGTCAGAAAATGGCAAATGACATTCAACACCAGCAAGTGCAGCCTTCTTAATATTGGAAGAACAAATACTGTCAATATATACAGCCTTAACAACATCAACCTAGAGAAGTCGACTTGTGAAAGAGACTTAGGGGTACTTGTAAGCCCGGACCTACAGCCTAGAAAACAGTGCGTTAATGTTCGAAATAAAGCAAACAGAGTATTAGGTTTTATATCTAGAAGTATAAGTAATAAGAGTGCGGAGGTCATATTGCAACTATATTTTTCGCTAGTCAGGCCGCACCTCGATTATGCTGTTCAGTTCTGGTGCCCTTATTATAGTATGGATATCAATTCACTGGGGTCGGTGCAGCGAAGAATGACGAAAATGATCCCGGGACTTAGAAACCTCTCCATATCAAGATAGATTAAAGAAACTAAACTTGCATTCCCTAGAAAGACGAAGAGTGCGGGAGGTATAATAGAAGTATTTAAGTGAGAAAAGGGAATCAACAAGGGGATATAGATAATGTTTTTATAATATCCAAGCAGGATAGGACTCGTAGCAACGGATTTAAGTTGGATAAGTTTAGGTTTAGGAGGGAGATAGGAAGGAACTGGTTCGCAAACAGGGTGGAACAAACTTAGCAACTTTGTAGTAAGTGCTGGAATGCTGGAAAGCCTTAAAAGGAGACTAGATAGATTCATGGATGATAGAGAATGGTAGTAACTCTCGACAGAAGCTGCCATGCACAGGTCAACCGGCCTATTGCAGACTCCTTATTTTCTTATGTTCTTATGTAATTCGTCCGTAGATGATGACATGAAGGACCTCACGAGGTCATGGAGACACGGGGTGGTGTGGTGTTCACGTGGTGTAGTGATTCGTGTGTGTTTGTGAGTGTAATAATAATAATAATAATAAACGGTTTATTAATAGAGTTGCAGCCGGTGGCTGAAAATATACAAACTTACATTTGATTTAGACATAATGATATGTGTTGAATATATTTACAGGGCTGTACAGTACATAAATCAGGAGTGGTTTATTATTTTAACAATAGATGGGATGGTGCTATTCTTATATCTATCAGTGCGGGCTCTTATGGGCTGAATTTTGTTGTAGTGGCGGAGTGCGCGAGGTGGGCGGGGGACTGCCGGTGGCAGGAGGTGGCGATGACGAGGATGGTGCAGTAGTCCACTGCCAAACCTTGCTAGCGCTTGGTGGTGGAGGTCACTGAGGATTGGCATTTCCAGGGTGGAGAGAGCGTTGTTGTAGCCGGAGTAGTCTGCACCGAGCATGATTCTGCAGACCCTTTTCTGTACCTTCTGTAGCCGACGCTGTTGGGTAGAGTTGAGAGAAGACAACCAGGCTGGTGACGCATACGTTAGTTTGGGGAGAATAAAGGCATTGTAGATAGTCCTCAGCTCTGGCGTGGGTGCCCCAAGTGACCTAAGTCGTTGTAGCATGTAGAGTCGGTACGAGGCTGCCTTGATTGTGTTGTTTACATGGGCCTTCCAGTCCAGTTTGTGGTCTATGGTAACACCCAGGAGTTTGGCAGACTGCACTAACTGGAGAGGATGGGCACCCACTGTGACTGCTGGAGCTTGCACTGGTGTGGTTGCGGTATTGATGTGTTTTGGTGTGGTTGATGGTGACCTTGTTTTCCATAGTCCATGCCTGTAGCCTGTCCAGGGTGTCTTGTAGCGATGAGTAGTCCGGTGAGGTGTTGTTCACTGTAACCCCCACCGTGCAGTCATCCACATACTTCCACCTGTAAGGAGTGTCCGATAGAGCATAGTTGTTCAGGATCAGAAAGCATAGTGGTCTCATCTTGTGTGTGTGTGTGTGTGTGTAATAATAAAGATAATAATAATAATTAACGGTTTATTGAAAATGTTCTGCAGCCCTAAGGCTGAAAATATACATTGGACATAAATGACTTATTCCATACAATGGTGATTTAACAAAAGCTTTCATTAGAGAAAGGAAAAGGAACAAACTGTGAACAAACAGAGTAATGTTTACAATGGAGATCACGTAGATCATGTGCACTGAGGTGTTCAACAGCAGACACGTAGTGTAGTAACTCCCTCACAGATGGTGTTATGAGGGGCATCACGTGGTGTAGTAATTCCCTCACAGATGGTGTTATGAGGGACCTGATGAGGTGTAGTAATTCCCTCACAGATGGTGTTATGAGAGGCATCACGTGGTGTAGTAATTCCCTCACAGATGGTGTTATGAGGGGCATCACGTGGTGTAGTAATTCCCTCACAGATGGTGTTATGAGGTGTCGTAGCATCATGAGGACACCACGTGGTCTGGTGTCACAGGACCTCACTCACTCAAGTGAGTGAATGTGTGGTCCCAGGCCTCCCCAGCGTGGACGGATTAACACATAGCTGGTGTTGTTGAGTCTCAGGGGCAGTTATCACTGGGTACCTGGGACCTCACTGTGTGAAGGTTAGCTTGAGTACGACTCAGCTGATACTGTTGAGTTGTTTTTTACTGACTTGAGCACTGTTCACCACTATTCAACACTGGTTCCATTCCTTTCCTAAATGAAATAGTAACTTCTGGCGAGAACTTGTTGATATTCCGGTGGGGAGGAGGGGTTCAGGGGAGGGAGTTGGCATAGGCCAACGTATCAGTTGACCTGGCTGCTCCCAGAGGAGCGCCAGGTGCGTCTTGACCCTTCGGTGGTCAAGGATGTAATGTGTGTGTGTGTCTTCTTATAAAAAGGGGACACCTACACGCCACAAAGAGACAGAAAGATAAAATATAATGATCACAATAAACTCGTTTGAAAATTCCTCTCTACTAAAATAACATACAAATAATTCCTTACATTTCTTTTGATATAATCATCTTGATAATATAATCCATCACGACACGTGCAGCTGATAACGCCCTCCCTCCTCCACGTGTGATACAGGGGATGTTCATAGTGTCCCTGCCGTATGCTGTGCTGCACGGAGGCTACTGGGCCATTGTGGCCATGGTGGGCATCGCCTACATCTGCTGCTATACGGGCAAGATCCTGGTGGACTGTCTTTATGAACTCAACGAGGAGGGTCAGCTGATCCGTGTCCGTTCCTCATACAAAGGCATCGCCAGAGAAGTGTTCGGCCAGAAGTGGGGCGGCAAGATTGTCAACTCAGCCCAGGTAAGGAATCCTTGTGCTTCCCTCTTGAAGTTTATAAGGTCAGTGTTAAGGCTGGGAGGTTAAAGTTAATGGTGTTAAGTCTGGGAGGTTAAAATTAGTAGTGGTATAAGAAAAAGAGTTATTAACATTAGAAATGATTAGAACCAGTGTTTTAGACGTAACTGTCATGGAAGTGTTATCCTTATTTTATGATTTTTTTTATAAAACTCTGTATTAATATGATTCTTAAACAATCTCATTAACAAACAAGCTAATAATAAATGATCATTCTATTTGTAAACAACACAACACACCAAAACAGGTCCTCAAATACAACAACCTTGAAATGAGTACTAATAAAACATTTGGCAACCCCCTCATGAGTAAACGGAGAGTTATATCATATCATAATCAGCACCTAATACTGCTCTTGTTGTGCCCGGTCAGCTGATCGAGCTGCTGATGACGTGCATCCTGTACGTGGTGCTGTGTGGAGACCTCATGATCGGCAGCTTCCCCGACGGCCCCATCGACGCTCGTTCCTGGATGATGGTGTGCGGGGTCGTCCTCCTGCCGTGCGGCTTCCTCAAGAATTTGCACCACGTCTCCACACTCTCCTTCTGGTGTATGGTCGCCCATCTGGCCATTAACATCATTATCTTCGCTTACTGCATCAGCAACGCCTCCACCTGGGCCTGGTCGAAGGTCATGTTCCGTATAGATCTCCTGGAGTTCCCAATCGCCTTGGGGATCATCGTCTTCAGCTACACGTCACACATCTTCTTGCCGACGTTAGAGTACAACCTTATCGACCGATCCAAGTTTACCTGCATGTTGAATTGGAGTCACGTCACAGCTGCCATCTTCAAGGCGATGTTTGGCTATGTGGGATTCCTGACCTGGGCTGAGGATACAGAGGAGGTCATCACCAACAACCTCCCGAATCCAACCTTCAAAGGCTTCGTTAACCTCATCCTTGTGGTAAAGGCCATGCTGTCCTACCCGCTTCCCTACTACGCCGCCGTTGAGATCATTGAGGTGACGTTCTTCAGGGGACGGCCTAAAACGATGTTCCCTTCCGTGTGGGCACTAGACGGGGAGCTCAAGGTGTGGGCCCTGGCCGTCAGGGTCCTGGTGGTAGTCTTCACAATCCTCATGGCCATCTCCATCCCCCACTTCGCTATCCTGATGGGCCTGATCGGTTCCTTCACAGGCACCATGTTGTCCTTCATCTGGCCTTGTTACTTTCACCTGAAGATCAAGGCTGGCAAGTTGGAGTGGGGAGACATCGCCTACGACTACTTTGTAATCTTCCTGGGCTTTCTCTTCGGTATAATCGGTATCACCACCTCCTTTTATGCCCTGGTGGAGGCCTTCCAAATTGGTCTGCCTTTCTAATATTCGCCAGCGAGGATCGAGTTCAACATAATTCAAGTATGCAAGATGTTCCAGGAGTCTTGTTTGGTAAAGAGGCACTTGCACTGTGCTGTAAATCCGTATTGGTATTTATAATGGTATCAAGTGAGGAACAATATTCGAAATATTGGAATTTACTAGTAATAGTTTACGCAGCAATAATCAACCAAACAGCCGTGCTTCAACAGTGGCCAAGAGACCTTCACCAGCTAGTGGCGGTCCATCATGTGAAGGATGCGCGCGCGTCAGCACCATCTTCAGCCCCCGTGTCAGCAGCGTCGCCTCCTTATCCAGGAGAACGTCAGCCTGGCCTTGGGACCACCAGAACCTACAGTCATCACCTGACTCCTGCCGTCAGGTTTACCGTGTCTTCCAGGGACTTGTTCCCACGTTCTCAGAGTTTACCTGAAGGTAACCAAGTCTTCCAGTTACAGTGATTAAGGTTGACACATGTGTCGACGATATTAGTGTAGGACACAAGTGTGTCAAAGATACGAGTGTAGGACACCGCTGTCAAAAATACAAGTGTAGAACACTGCTGTTTAAAAAAAAGTATGTAAAGAGTTCAGTTGTAGGACCCGCGTGAGTCAACAACTTGGTGTTAAGGGCTGTAGCGCCATCAACAAGACGGGGCAGGGCTGTGCTGGCGTGAAAGTCGTTCTTGGTGTGGCGGCGAGCGACGCGGCAGACCTGTGTGCCTCTGCTGCGTGGGTCGCGGCGTGGATACCTTCCCTGTGCTGCCCTCCCTGGCAACTCCTCCATCATGTTTTTGGTAGAAAGTAAACGAATAAAAATAGACTCTGAATGTTGTGGCAAATGATGATGATGGTGAATGTTAGCAGCTTCCCTGTACTGTTCCCGCCCACTGTGTGTGGGCTGTGAAGCGCCAAGATCGTCCGCCACGCCCCACGCCCGCCACCGCCAGCAACACCAGGAAGAACCTCATTTGTGGCGTCAAAGGTCCCAGATGCCGTGATAAGTATGAAAATAATGTCTTCCATTTTTCAGTGTGATGTCTCCAGTGCATGT
>NW_024737042.1:16382601-16525101 GCF_018991925.1 Homarus americanus
GTGTTTATGGGGTAGGGGTGCAGTGTGTGTGTGTTAATGTGGCAGGGTGCTGTATGTGTTTATAGGGGTAGGGTGCTGTGTGTGTGTGTGTTAATGGTGGCAGGGGTGTGTGTGTGTTTATGGGGGTAGGGTGCTGTGTGTGTGTGTTAATGGGTGGCAGGTGCTGTATGTGTGTTTATAGGGGTGGGGTGCTGTGTGTTTATGCAGGGGTGCAGTGTGTGTGTGGTTGTGGGGGGCTGTGTGTGGTTATGGGGGGTAGGGGTGCTGTGTGTGTGTGTTAAGGGCAGGGGTGCTGTGTGTGTGTTTATAGGGGTAGGGGTGCTGTGTGTGTGTGTGTGTGTTGTTTTGCAGGGGCAGGGGTGCAGTGTGTGTGTGGTGGGGGCCAGGGGTGCTGTGTGTGTGTTTATGGGGGGTAGGGGTGCAGTGTGTGTGTTAATGGGTGGCAGGTGCTGTATGTGTGTTTATAGGGGGTAGGGTGCTGTGTGTGTGTGTGTGTTTATGCAGGGCAGGGGTGCAGTGTGTGTGTGGTTGTGTGTGTTTATGGAGGGGTGCTGTGTGTGTGTGGGTGGCAGGGTGCTGTGTGTGTGTTTATGGGGGCAGGGGTGCTGTGTGTGTGTGTTAATGGGTAGGGGTGCGTGTGTGTGGTTATGGAGGGTAGGGGTGCTGTGTGTGTGTGTGTGTTAATGGGTGGCAGGTGCTGTGTGTGTGTTAATGGTGGCAGGGTGCTGTGTGTGGTTATGGGGGGTGAGTGCTGTGTGTGTGTGTGTTAATGGGTGTGTTTATGGGGGTAGGGGCAGTGTGTGTGTGTTAATGGGTGGCAGGGGTGCTGTGTGTGTGTTTATGGGGGTAGGGGTGCAGTGTGTGTGTGTTAATGGGTGGCAGGGGTGCTGTGTGTGTGGTTATGGGGGGTAGGGGTGCTGTGTGTGTGTGTGTTAATGGGTGGCAGGGTGCGTGTGTGTGTGTTTATGGGGGTAGGTGCAGTGTGTGTGTGTTAATGGCAGGGTGCTGTATGTGTGTTTATAGGGGTAGGGGCGGTGTGTGTGTTAATGGGTGTGCTGTGTTTATGGGGTAGGGGTGCAGGTGTGTGTTAATGGGTGGCAGGGTGTTGTATGTGTGTTTATAGGGGGTAGGGGTGTTGTGTGTGTGTGTGTGTTTATGGGCAGGGGTGCAGTGTGTGTGGTTAAAGTGTATGTGTGTGTGTTTATTGTGTGTGTGTGTGTTAATGGGTGCAGGGGTGCTGTGTGTGTGTTAATGGGTGCAGGGGTGGTGTGTGTGTTTATTGGGGGGGTGCGTGTGTGTGTGTTAATGGGTGGCAGGGGTGCTGTATGTGTGTTTATAGGGGGTAGGGTGCTGTGTGTGTGTGTGTTTATGCAGGGCAGGTGTGTGTGTGTTTATGGGAGCAGTGGTGCTGTGTGTGTATGGGGGGCAGGGTGCTGTATGTGTTTTAGGGGTAGGGGTGCTGTGTGTGTGTGTTTATGGGGGCAGGGTGCTGTGTGTGTTTATAGAGCAGTGGTGCTGTGTGTGTGTTTATGGGGGGCGGTGCTGTGTGTGTTTATGGGACAGGGTGCTGTGGTTTATGGGAGCAGGGTGCTGTGTGTGTTTATGGGAGCAGGGGTGCTGTGTGTGTGTTTATGGGAGCAGGGTGCTGTGTGTGTTTATGGAGCAGGGTGCTGTGTGTGTGTTTATGGGAGCAGGGTGCTGTGTGTGTTTATGGGGGCAGGGGTGCTGTGTGTGTGTGTGTGTGGGAGGTTGGGTATCATAATTTTCTTCTCCAGTGCATTTTGTTTGTTTGGTGTTGTCTGTGTGAATGTTCACCTTGACCCGATACACTTCAAGGGTTTAATTTGCGCACCATTTCAGTTATCATAGACTAGTAGGAGTCCGAAGTGATTAGAAGGAAGCTTAGGCGATGAGAATAAATTCTAGGAAGATGCATGAAGGATGATCAGGAGCATTCGAGGGTACTCTGTCCACTAATCTCTTCCAACTTCACCTTCACACCAACTAAAATCTTTTTACCCCCCCCAAGTCTTTGATAGTGAGGGTGAGTGTACAACCTATCAGAGAGAACCTCCAGTGGGTTTGGAACCATAGTGAACGACACACACCCAGATTACTCTCTCTCTCTCTCTCTTTGTAAGATCGATACTGTAGGACCAGCCAGGGATGTTAACTTCTGTTTTGGCGCTGCTCCAACAACGTCCATCCCCCCCCCCCTTTCTAGTTCCAATCCTTTGAGTATAGGAGGGGGGGGGGGATGAGAGAAGGGGTTGTAAAATGCATCAGGTGAATGCAGTTACTGTACACTCCCATACATACAAATATACATGCACATACACAAACACTGATACATGTACAAGCATACTTAGATATCCAATACACACACACTCACACTGTTGTTTAACAATGTCAAATCATAAGGTAAACAGAGTTGATATTCTTATTACTAAGTTACTTGTATAAATTATGTTAAATTAAAGCGCTGATGGATACCATGGTACAATACAGTATTTCTAAATTAACGGGTATTAAATTGGATGAATAAATTCAAGATATTAATATATGTATCTATTATATAACTGTATATAGTACTGTACTGTATATACAGGTTCAGTATTACTCTTTGATTTGAAAAGGAGTGAGGTTGTTGAGTGTCAGTGGGTGTGAGTGATGCTCTGACAATGGTCTGTTGTTATTTGAAATTACATACTATATTGTGCTTGAACCAAACTTGTTGACAACAGTTCGTGTTGTCACGTTACCTGTGCGTGAGTGTATCTTGTTGACAACAGTTTGTGTTGTCACATAAGGCTACTTCCTGTGCGTGAGTGTAACTTGTTGACAACAGTTTGTGTTGTCACATAAGGCTACTTCCTGTGTATGAGCGTATCTTGTTGACAACAGTTTGTGTTGTCACATAAGGCTACTTCCTGTGCGTGAGTGTAACTTGTTGACAACAGTTTGTGCTGTCACATAAGGCTACTTCCTGTGTATGAGTGTATCTTGTTGACAACAGTTTGTGTTGTCACATAAGGCTACTTCCTGTGTGTGAGTGTATCTTGTAGACAACAGTTTGTGTTGTCACATAAGGCTACTTCCTGTGTGTGAGTGTATCTTGTTGACAACAGTTTGTGTTGTCACGTAAGTTACTATTTGTATGTGAATGTATCTTGTTGACAACAGTTCGTGCTGTCACATATGGTTACTATCTGTGCGTGAGTGAATCTTGTTGACAACAGTTCATGTTGTCACGTTACCTGTGCATGAGTGTCTTGTTGATGATGGTTGTTGTCACGTGAGGTTACTTGTGCATGGGTGTAACTTGTTGACAACAGCTCTTGTTGTCTTGCAGAGTTACTGTACTGTGTTAGATAATCTGAAACCAAGTCTTCCACTAGTTAAGAGGATAAAAAATCATGTACTTTGACAAATTTCTCTTGTTGAAGTTGGGTCCACAATTGGACGACCCGAACATGTTATTCTAGGCCAGTGGCCTAATTTTATGCTCGGGCTTCAAGGCTACAGTTCCATTATTAGCGCGTGTAGCTTCCGTTAAAGTTAATGAAATCAGCTGATAAATGAATTACAAGCTTTGAAGCCACAGCTCTTGTCTTCCATGTGTTACTCTGTTAGGTGTTAGTGTGTAAGGTTAGCTGCCTGGTTATGTCGTTGTCTGTAAGATAAAAGATATTTTCTACCACAGTCTTGAAGGAATCTTACCAACTATCACCTTTATAATGCATTTGTTTACACTACATTGTAATAAAAACTGGTTTGTTTGTAACAAAGATTCTAAATACTATATATAATGATATAAATATATACATAGCAAAAATTAAAGTTTAATAAAATACATTTATATAATTTATAATCTGAGAAGGTTGGCCAAGACAGAAGAGGGGCGAGTTGTGTAACGTTCCCACATAGGCTCTGTGGCTAGCTGGCTGGCCTTGACCTCACCGTGCACCACTGTGAGTCATGCTGAGGCCTGGCCAGCTTCTTGAAACGAGTCAGTGCGAAACAGTATTGAAATAAAATGGATGATATGAAAATGCTTATCATTTACACCTCCTATAAAACATACCAACATACTGTTTTGTGGTAGTTCAACACTTCTTAATGTATGATACTGTTCATTTGTACTTTCTGAACTAAATGAAAAAAAAATTCTACCATCCTAATCTCTCCAGGTGGCAGATACATCCTTGTAAACATGTCATACATTGTTATTCTAAGATTTTTCTAATCACTTGAAAAATTAATGAGTATTTGACATTTATGAGATAATGTAATGTCATATTCATTTCAAACTCTTTGGATACATGTATTTTATGTGTACCCTGGGTCAGCAATGTACCCCATGTGGGACACAGAATTGCCTGCACTACACACGGAGGTGTAAAAGTGAGCAAGGCATCAATGGTACTGGTGTTTCTTGAGGAATCTGTTCACCCCACCTCATCTCAGGTTCAGTCCTGTATTGTAAAGAATAGCCATTCACAGAGGCCTCCCCACTCTCTCAATAAGATCTACCTCTTCTCTCCCTCACCCCTACCAAGACCACCTCTTTCCCTCTCCTTATATCTCCATTCTGACTACAAGGGTGTAATAGGGGAAGGGACCCTTTTTATATTCTACAATGGAATCCATCCTAAAGATGCTCTAACATTCAGCTAATAGAGTGCACAAACAGCAGTACAGTACTTACCTGGAGGAGACCTGCCGTGTTTGGTTGGGTCATACTAGATAACACCCTCCCCACGTCTGTCCCAAGCCAGGGATTAAACAGAGGACACAGTGGTGAGAGAGATGCAAATTACCGCTGCACCATCAACACCCATATTAATTTGAGATTGGAGTAGAGTAATACACACAGTGAGTTAACATCAAGAGAGGTTTACCCAGACAGAGAAAAAATATTTGTATATAAATGTTGTGCTTCTTTATTTTTCTACATGCAACAACCTCAACAACTGCAATCATCATCACATTATTTGTGGAAAAAATAATGTATCCATAACCATTTTAAATTAAATGTACTTCTTACATTTACAAGATCAAAATACACTAATATCAGTGAAAACCTGAAAAAGGGAATCGCTTAATATCTTCCATAACTGGTACGGAAAAGCACATCGAAACGGCTTACACTTTTGCACCAATACTTATGTAAAAGCAAGTACAGTATACTCACACACACTGCCATCTTTTAAGTGATATTCACATATTAACAGCAATGTAAATTGGTTAACTATATTACTTTCTTTTACATATTGGAATAAGAAGAGACAGAATAATTCCTCCAGTGTTACAAGAAGCACAAAGTTGGCAGTGCAATATAGTACTAGTATTATCTTAGGAAATTCAAATGACATCATCTTGACAAAGCAGTGCACATAATAGTTAAATAAATCAACACTATTGTTTTATGACGGCAAGTCATTTTCCTCAATCAAAGCTTCAGATTAGTCAATAAATTTTTTCTGGTTACATAAATCATAAGTCAGTTCTGTTCAGAACTTTGAAGTAACACTCACATTCTTAAAATGTTCCTGAAAAATTTTTTAAACAAAGGTAATGGATAAAGTAACACAAAATGGTATGAAAAGTGGATTACAATACAGTATTTTTATAAGTTACAGCCCAACCACGTCTAGATGAAGAACTTTAACTAGACAGACAGATGGACACAAGAGGCAAGCACTCACAGTCACAGGTAGCGGAGGCATAAAGGGAGTTCTCTAGAGCACTCACACAAACTGAAATATACTCAAGAAAGGTTTTAAGAAATAAATGTGTCTCCTTACACAAGAATGTCTGAAACAGACCACCAGAACTGTTGTACTGTAAACTGTAAAACACTACATGAACAGTACAGTACTAGCACACATCTTCTGTCTCTCACTAATTAATTATATATTACAAAGCTGAACCACTGACTGTGAAACATGTGATCACAGAACACACCGAGGATGACAATAGCTATCTTGAGTTTACATCCCAGCCCAGATAAACACTTGTACAGTACAATATACCCCAACATGATGTGACAAGAAATAAGTAAAAATCTTACTATCGCGTCTAAAGTAATGATATTCTCGAACACAACAGGTTTACTTCATAAATCTGATCATAAATGTAAGTACATTAATATCTGTGTAATGAACTGTTATGCCTGAACCATGACATAATACTTCTTTAAATCAATTTCAATTGAATAATACAGACAGTCTTCACAGTAACTCATTAGAGACTAAGTCATATTAGAAAGTGAATGAGAGAGAGAGAGAGTATGAAAGACTGTATGAACATACAAAATTAATGAATCTCCTGTAGTTCAGTCTCAATGAATCATCCTTATTAACATAGGAACTAGCTTCATGGAGGTCATTACACACACACACAGATATTGCTGTACCTATACTTTCAAAATAGTCTGACCAGCTGACATGATAACTATAAAGGTGCAATAACAAGTGGCTCATCATAGTCAGTAATGGACATTACTCTCTCTCTTACTCCTTCACAATAAATGAGACAAACTTTAAGTCACAAACTTAGTCTTATTAACTGGCCTCTTGGTTATACCATATAACAATTCTTTTAATTATCACACTGATAACATTCATTGACAGACTAACTGTACTTCCAGAGAACAACATATACAGTATAAACTTATTAAGTATCAACTTATAAGTCACAATGCCAACACCAGGATGGTAAACAATTCCTTTTTATTTTCTTCTAAACAACATGAGCTACAAATAATTTTCTTAAAATATTTTTTAACTTTCATCAAATCAAATCGTTGATTATCTGAACATGTATGAAAAAGCTTGGCTGGGTCGCGGTGTTCTGCAACTGTACACTCAGCGAGCCATCAATTACAAAGCTGTTGGATTAAATTACCCAGGAAAAAATTACCATAAATAAAGTACAGTACTGTAAAGCATTAATAAAATTATGGTATATCTTTCAAGATAACATTTTTTTCCTTCTTCTGATGCCTATCTTAATGTACACTGCAGCCCTAATTAGTACCCTTCCAGATGTTCTTTAACTTTATATTGTCATAAAAACACTGAAGTTTCCCATTGCTCTGTCTCTTCTGATTTCAGCCAATGTTATTTCTTGCCATAAGTACAACAGTCAGCCGTTCAAGTCACTTGTGTTCTTAATTTATTTTATAAAGTACATAACAGTGCAATATTATTTTAGGTGTACAGACAGAAAGCATTTACCGTTGCTCTGTCAATCTTTAGTATTTTCATCCTAACAAAACACTCAACTGAAGCCAAAGTCCTGAGGGTTGGAGAGAGAAAACAGTGAATTAGAACAACACCAAAATATTTCTTACAAACAGTAACATTAATACAACCTGACCTTCACACACACACACATTAGAAATCTCTATTTAATTTGCTCTTCCCCACTTACCACGTCAGAAACAAATGTGTAATATGTTTGGGCCATGGATGTTTGGTTTGGGCCAGGGTGGTTAGAACCTAATATAACCTAACCATGGCCCAAACCTCCACTCACCATCAGAAACAGAGCATGTGAAATTTGGTGTAATAAACATTAGCTATGAATCAGTTGATATTATTGTTGTGTCCTGCAGCACCGTGTAACTCCCTCACACTGTAGTTATTCTATATAAATTAACAGTTTTTTTTTAAATGTAAATGCAGTGATGTGAGTGTGTGAAGGCTGAAGAATTTAATGATAATAAGTTATCTCTGCTCTGCTCTGTGTGTGTGTGTGTGCGAGGGAAAACTCTTAAATTGTTAAATACTGGCAGCACCCGAGTAAAATTTACAAGATTTCTTGTTAATAATTTTGTAAATGGAGTTACTGTAGTACTGTACTGTACAGTACTTGGTCAGATACAATACAGTACAGCTCCTCCCCGAATTACGACCTACTCGATTTACGACCAACCGCACTTGCAACCTGCCTCAGTCATACCAAAATTTTGTCAAATTACGTATTTTCGAGTCCCAACGTCAGTACACAGATTTTCTATGTATTATTTCAGCAATTGTGACTTATGACCATTTCGAATTACGACCTGGATTTGGGTCCCTAACCCTGTCGTAAGTCGGGGAGGAGCTGTACAACAAAATACAAAGGATATGAACACATTATATGTTTGTTGTCTTATACAAAAGCTCTGACATGTTAAAACTTATGATCAATTGCTTCAGCTGACAAGAGAACTGACCTAAAATAAAGTTAGTGATCCAAGCTCACACTTGCCCAAAACCATTACAAATTATAATTGTAGTCAGCTTAAAAAATGAACGAATGATCCTGAAATTCCATTTTATGAAGAAGCCTAAAATTAGGCAACTTAAGTAAGACAGACACACACACAGTATGACACTGGTCTAGACCACAGACACCTGACACCAGTGGTTTGGGACTAATTTAAACAGTTAGTACAGAACACCTGCCTGTTGCAACACCACCTGAAAATGGGAGATTTAGAAGCCTAGATTCGCCATTCAATATATGATGCTGAATGAGCTTATTACATCACTGCACAGTATACAGTATATACCGTGAATTGACCACATAAATTATTGCTGCACAGGGCTTGTCAACATTACCCATTTGAAGAGATTCAGTGAAAGTACAATACAAACCAAGCTAAAGTGCCCTTCCAATCTGCACAAAATTCACATTTCTAGCATCACTGTACAGTACTATATACATTACTAGAGTACTAGCAAACAAGTATTTATAACTATAATGATAAAAACAAACACAACAGAGATAACTCAACCTTGGGGTACAAGACCTGGGATAGAGGCATTAGAGTCATCTTGAGTATAATGCATACTGTACTATGAGGGAGCCAACAAGAGGAAGGCTAAACCACAGAACTGAGGGAAGGCTTTTGGACTTCCCTGATTACTGTACTTGTACTCTCACTCAACAGCAGACTAATCCCATACCAGCCATCTAACACATCATCTAAATAAAATATTACATACTCACCTATGTAACCCAGGGGCAAAAATCTGGGTGAGGCCCGAGAAAATAAACCATCAAAAGACAGAATGAGTTTCTTACTGTGAAATCAAGTGATGGAGGCAACACTGTCAGCCACCAGCCAGCAGGCCAGTTGGATCAAAATTAATTATTTGCAAACAGTAAATAACTCGTCATATGAAAATAAATAATGAAATAAACTACAGTGGGGGTATGCTATAATGAATCTAATTGGTTCTAGAACCTTGTTCGTTATAGCATTCGTTCGTTATAGGATTAATCCGTTCCAGGCCCCCAAATACAACCACTTAACACTGAAAAATATAATATAAAATTGTAAAAATTGTAAAAAAGTGCATAAATATGCATCTAAACCCCTGAAATAAAGAATATCATTTATACTTGTAATAAAAAAAACAATAAATTAGTAAAAAAAAAAAAAAATTTTTTTTTTAATGTTCGTTGTAGGAGTTTCGTTCGTTATAGCATTCTCAATTTTATAGGTAAAACCGTTCGTTATAGGAATATTCGTAGTAGGATCCGTTCGTTATAGCATACCCCACTGTATATGCTAACACTGAGGGCTATGTAAAACAATTAATACACATCTAGTATACAGTCGGCCCTTCACATACGAGGGTTTAGCATTCACGGATTCGCAAATACGCGGATTGCCCCACCGGAGAAATATTCTGTACATTGAAGTATTGAAGTACATTCAAATCGCGCACCATTCAACTCGCGCGAGGCACCGAACACTGCATACCGCCCGCTCCCGCTACCTCACACACACACACGCATAGCGCATCGTCACCCCACCCCGCGCTCCCTCACTCAGTCAGTCTCGCTGTAACCACGCTTGTGTTGACATCAGCATTGTAGTTGCAAAAATAATACATTTCCGTGAATGTATTATATCAAGCACAGTATGAATAGAATATCACTAATATAACAGTATCTTCACCGAAAACTATTAAAAAACGAGTAACATATCTTGAACATCGGAAGGTTAGGTAAAGTCTTTTGTTTTCATGTAGTTTATCCTAATTTACATTGAAATACATTACATTTCAGCAAAACTACTATTTATTTCTGAGAATATGGAAATGTAAAATTTTTGCTCAAATAACGTACGCATTACAGTGGATAGTGACGAAAGCAATGACTTTTGCTTTCTTTCGTTCAAAAGATGTTACCATAATCGCTTTTTGAATGGTTTCAGTTAAAAAACTGTTGTCTTACAATAATATTCTATCCTAATTCACTTGTGATGCAACAGTTTTTTAACTGAAAACCATTCGAAAAGCAATTACGGTAACATCTTTTGAACGAAAGAAAGCGAAAGTCATTGTTTTCGTCACGATTTTATCCCACTTTCCACTGTAATACGTACGTCATTTCAACAAAAATATTACATTTCCGTGAATGTAGTATATCAAGCACAGTATGAATAGAATATCATTGTAATATAACAGTATTTTAACCGAAAACTATTAAAAAACGAGTAACATCTCTTGAACATCGGAAGGTTAGGTAGTCTTTTGTTTTCATCATGTATTTTATCCTATTTTACATTGAAATACATCACGTTTCAGCAAAACTACTATTTATTTCTGAGAATATATTCATTCAGGCACAGTTTAGGTAAAATATACATGTGATGTAACAGTTTTTTAACTGAAAGCGATTCGAAAAACACGTATCCTCTAGCCCTGTTCAAGGAGAAGACTGGGAGGAGCTGTTTGGTGCTGAAGACGATGACAAGGAAAATGATTTTGATGGATTTTAATGAAAATATTCAGAAATATGGTATCGTAGTATTTATTCAAGTGAATTAGGATAGAATATTATTGTAATACAACAGTAGTGATCATGTGCAGGAGGAGGAGGGATAGAGCGGGGAGGACTGGTGATGCTGGAGGCGGGAGCAGGGACGAATGAAGATGCCAGCCAGTACATTACGGGTGTACAGTATTAATTGTTTTTATAGCTATTTTTGCATTTTAATATTAAATACTGTACATTACGTTTCAACAAAACTACTGTTTATTTCTGAGAATATGGAAATGTAATATTTTTGCTGAAATGACGTATGTATTACAGTAGAAAGTGGGATAAAATTGTGACGAAAGCAATGACTCGCTTTCTTTCGTTCAAAAGATGTTACCGTAATTGCTTTTCGAATGGTTTTCAGTTGTGGGATTATGAGGCTAATGATAGGATAGAATATTATTGTAATACAGTACAACAGTTTTTTAACTGAAAACCATTCGAAAAGCGATTACAGTAAAATCTTTTGAACAACGAAAGAAAGCGAAAGTCATTGTTTTCGTCATGATTTTATCCCACTTTCCGCTGTAATATGTACGTCATTTCAGCCAAAATATTACATTTCCATATTTATTTCTGAGAATATATTCATTCAGTCACAGTTAAGGTAAAATATACTTGTGATGTAATATTTTAATGAAAATACGGTATCGTAGTTTTCTTTTGTTTCAAATTTAATTAACAAAGATTGATGTTTCAAATGTAATGAACAAAAATTTATGTACAGTATCTATAAATAAACTTTAAAAAATTAATACTGTACTTTATGTTTTACATCGTCCTGTGCATACCATACCATGCATTTGGCTACTTTGGGCTTGCTATGATGACGCAAGAGATCTGCCCTGGCAACTGTACCGACACTCACAGCTGGTGGTGCGTCGTTTCCATTGTTTACTGGTAAATATTTTTCAACCTAACGAAACTATTACCTGTTTAGAGGTCGACCCCCAATTTTTTGCCAAATAATTTGGTCTTATAAACTCGAACTACACACAGGTATATACGGTAAATAAGGACATGGGGGGCCAGGGGTTTTTTAGGGAGGGGGGGGGACAGCAATAGTGCACGGATTTTTAACATTCACGGGTATCTCTGTTACCTAACCCCCGCGATGTTAAGGGCCGAATGTAGTTAAAAAAAAGGCATAGCACTAAATTCTGATACTGTACCAGTAACTGGAGCAAACAGAGAACAGCTATTCAATGACTATGGCAAGAGGAGTGAATGAGGATTCCTGCCTGGAAAACCAATATGACTTATCAGACTGGAAGACTGAGGTAAGTATCAGCTTAGAGTGACAGCATGTGCATATTCAGCCTCAAACTTTAAACGGTTACCGTAACTTCTGCTTCCATCTCTCCATATCCAGGAGCAATGGTGGCAACAGGGAGGTATGTACAGTACATTACTCTCATTGGTCTGATTAGTCCCAGCCACTGATCTAAACCAATGGCTGTGTGTGCATCATCAGTGGAAAGTAACTGGATATAAATTTCAAGGTTCAGTCACACCTGTATTGCTAATGGCTTCACTGCTCCTGCTGCTGCTGATCTTGTTGTTGTTGTTGCTGTTGTTCTCCCCAAGCAAAACCTCCTGGCTGTTCCTCTGGCAGGGGATTATAGCTCGGGTCTTCATTACGAGGTTCACACAGTTGGACACTGCAGTAACAAAAACACATAAAAAAAATTTATGCTAACTCAGTGAAGACAGCACACTATTTCATGCTACAAATAATACATACATTGGCCATGCCGTCTGTGGGGTGACTGGCAACTATAATTGTGTTCATAAATATGCCTTCACGGTACTGAAGTGTGAATGGTAGTGTTGATTAATGCAATGAATTTAATAAATGAGGAGCTCCTGACCATATATCGCTGAAACGTGTTATGTATGGCATTGTATTCCCCAACCTCTCCCCTGTCCCCTGAGTAAGTCAGAGACCCAATTGGTAACATGTACATGTGGGTGAGAGTCCTCAAGAAGACCACTGTATGTCACACATTCCTCCCTGAGCATTTTCCTCCACTTCCTATTTTGGCACTTGGCAGATTATCGTCCAGAGATCCTCATATATAAAATTTGTTCTTCTTTCATACTGGGGAAACCTTATATAACACACACACACACGCGCACGCACGCACGCACACACGCACGCACACACACACACACACACACACATGCACGATGCGAGCACACATGCACGCACGCACGACGCGAGCACACATGCACGACGCGAGCACACATGCACGATGCGAGCACACACACTCACACAAACACTTGTTTTTCAGTCGTTTCTAATATTGGCTGTTCCAGAGTTGTCTTCCCAGGACATTTACCTATATCCACTCCAACTCTCCCAATCAAATATGCTTTTTAAGGTTGACATAATTCAATACAGTACAATGTGTTAGTTATCTACCTCGGTCATCTTTTTCTAGTGATATATGTAATATATTTCTAAGAACCTCTCACAGCAAGGATAGCCAGAAATGTCAAGTCACTTTTCATACCTGTCTTATGCATTTTCTAATAAATTATATATTTTAACAGCTTTCATCCTCTACAGTACCACTAAGATTTCCTAAAATTATATTGTACTGACCAAAAAGTAGTCAACTACTTAAGTCCATTCACCTCTCCTGAACCACGAACCCCAAGATTCAGACTCATGAGCCCGAAGCAATAGACCGATATATTATTCTGCCCATAAGTTTTTCGGGTTCATGAGTCTGAATCTCTTGGTTTATGGTTCAGGGGGAAACAGGTGAATGGCCTTTAGCAGTTGACTGTACAAGGACCAGAAGCTCATCTCTGCCACATCAACATAACTGAGTGGTGCTCCTGTTTGGTACAGAACTTATGCTCCATCACATTATAACACCACAGAAAATTTAATTTCTCCTAATAAACTGATGCAGTGCAGCAGCTAGTCACAATGTAAAATCTCATAATCCATCAGGTTTTTACCATAAATTTAATATACTGTACCAAAAGTGTACATTTTCTAACCTATGGCTACAACAGACTAAAATTCATTGGCATGATAAAATTCTCTCTTCTTAAGGATGATGACTTAAATCTGTAACCAAAACTAAGAATATCATTGCTGCCATAATTATACATGTGGCAGTAACTCAACCATGGTGCCTGTAGTGTATACCATAAGTTGACATACAGTAGAAAGTTTCTCTTAGTCACTGAGGAAGTGAATCAGTCAGTTTGTTAGTTAGGACTGGAATTCATACAGCTGACTGATGCAGTTAAAAGACTCACAGGAAGCGTGGTGTTTTCAGAAGCCTGATGCCTCCAGATCGTGCAGGGAAAACATCTTCCAGGAAGTAGTATATGTGTCCAACTGCAATTCCTACGAAGTCGACAATGACGGAATTTCCCAAAAGAACACTGAAGCCCAGTAACACCCAGGGAAGATATGGCGCCTGCACACACAAGAAACACTGACCATTATAAAGTTGAATAAGAATCTTCATGAAAGTTTTGAGTGAATATTTTTAAGCAATACATAAATACTTATAAAATATTATTAACTGAAATGTGAAAAGAGATTTCTCACACACCCACAATAAACCATTAATTACTATTACACACTCAAAAATTGTGACCAAGTCCCAGGTTGCTGATCTGACTTTCTGCCTCATTTACACACAATTGCAGGGTCTCAATTGTTTCTCTTACTTTGACAACACAAAATACATACTGTATATTGTTCCTCACTCTTGATCTTATTTTTTTTTGTCTTTATAATTATTATTATTATTACTACAGTATTATTATTATTATTATTATTATTATTATTATTATTATTATTATTATTTCATTATTTTTATTTTTTTATAAATTTGATTATTGTGAATTATTATTATTATTATTATTATTATTATTTGTATTATTATTATTATTATAATTATTATTATTATTATTATTATTATCATTATTATTATTATTATTATTATTATTATTCCTACATTTTTGCCCCCCCCCCTCCCCCGATGTGGGTCAGTGACCTGTGCCCGGGTGGGCTAATCCCAGTAAAAAAAAAAAAAAACAGTATATTAGACCTCAGCTATACTCAACATTATCCATAACTTACAACATTAAAAAATATGAAAGGCTACATAGATTGTAAAATTAACTAAACAACACAAGAAATTAATAATAGCTATACAGCAGACGATAATTTTATTGCCGATTGTTTATCTGAGCCAAGGCTTTACCCTGCTTTATTAATTGAAGCCGATACTGCTATTTAACCGCATCAATCATGCCTTAACTACGTTTGGAAGATAATTAATTTTCAATTATAATTGGTGGGCAAGGGGTGGAAGTGACGGTAATGATCGCACACAGTTTCTCACTGTCCATTGTCGTATGCAGATCTAGGATACACACTTTTATCTGGTAGAGTACTATTGCATACAGTAGGATCTTGAGTTTTCCCACTCATTGGTACTGGTTTAGCATCGCAAATTGATATTCAACACTCCCTGGTAAAATTTGCTTCCTGTGGTACTGACCCAGTAACACCCAACAACCTCCCCCATTCATGTAAGGCCACTGTATGCAAAACGGCTTCACTTTTATGGTAAATCCATCCAATGTCATAACTTTATTTAATCTACAGTGCACTTCCTTTTATCCAAATTCCACCCACCACCTCCTCTCCTGGGCTATGCTCCCAAATGTAGTTTTTGTACAGTAACATCTTAATATAATTCAAATTATATTCCTATAATTCAATCGACTTTTTGGAACCGGGAAGCTTGTGATACTTGGTAGTGAGGTTCACACTGGATAACACCCTTCTCATGCTGAACCAATGTGAAAAATGTATGATAATTTAACTCAAAATGGGTATGTACAGTAATTCCTATATATTCAACATAGAGTTTGTGAATTTGACCACCATATATTTTCCATGTGCTGCTGTCACCCACAAGACCACACAGAGGGTGAGTTAACTGTTCAGTCCACAAGTACACACACTCTAATGTATGGTAATAGATTGCTTTATAAAGGTTGACTTAGCAAATTACTATTAGTCACACATGTATCATTTTTATCATCTATTAAATTTTAAATTTTTAATGGCACTATTTTATTGAGTTATGTGGTAGATACAGTATACTGTACATTAAATAAAAAATGTGGGAACTGTGCAGTGGGTGGCCAGCTGCACGGACTGTTATTGGAGAAATTTACTTTGCTTTACAGTATGCCCGGATAGTTCGCAGATTTTTATTTCGTGGATGACACCCTGGATGTTCCCAAGAATGTCTGTGGGTAGTTTTAATGTTGCCAGCATTTTTACGGCCAGTACGGTGAGAGAGCGACTTTTGTAACATCACGCAAGGTGTCTCTCTTGTGATACAAATGATATATAATAACTAAATGGGGAGAAGGTTATACTACAGGACATTTCAACATAGTGACAGTGCAAAAAGGTAAGATTGACTAGGAGTGAATACACTGGTTGATTACGAATTGTTGATAATTTGTACAATGGTTGGGACAGAGCTGTTTTTATAGTGTGTGTGTGTGTGTGTGTGTGTGTGTGTGTGTGTGTGTGTGTGTGTGTGTGTGTGTGTGTGTGTGTGTGTGTGCGTGCGTGTGTGTGCGTGCGTGTGTGTGTGTGTGTGTGCGTGCGTGTGCGCGTGTGTGTGTGTGTGTGTGTGTGCCTAAAACCCATGAATTTGAGGGGAATGCTGTACATAAATATTTATGGCACTTGATGCAACTACTGAATTTGGGTATTTTAAAACATACAAGCATGAAACAATATATGCTTGTAATTATTATAAATAGCTAAATTCCAAAGGTATCAAGTGCCATAAATATTTGTAGGCTGGGTAATTGGGAACACGCAACCCAGCCATACAGCTCATGAACTTAGCCAGCCAAGACGTTAACACTACCTATCTACACCTCTGACACAGACATTTATTGAGTTACCTGTATCTGCCTGAAAGGTATTATAGTTATCTACTAAACAAGCAAGGATAGAATGATAATGGTGATATACAACCCTCGCATAAAGTTGTGTAGAATCTCATTATCTCAAAATATTTCTCCTGGAAGGACCCCAACCGTGTGTATGGCTTAACCGTGCAAGTGAACCGCCCCCCCCCCCCAAGCACAGTAAAATGATCGTCTTTTGTATTAACTTGTGAAGGTTAGCTGTAGCTCTCCGTGATGTGCGGTCTGTTGTAGTTCTTTTCTATCCCCACATCATTCCTGGCCTACCCCATCTCTCCTCCCTTCCACATTCAAACTGATGCATCTTTTAACCTAGTCAGTCTCCTCAAATCTTCCCACATGCCCAAACCACACAATCCTCAACACAAAACATTACGAATACTCTCATTACCCAGCCATTCTCTTAGCTCTGAACAGGACCACCTATTCCTTCCAATGTTACACTGTACCTAATCACAAAAATCTTGATTCAATGGCCAGATTTATCTACCCTTCACCTCATTTAAGTCGCCCAAACAAGGCTTCTCTAACACAAATAACCAACTGGTGTATTTCTGCACTAAAGTATCTGCTAATAATTTAATATACGGTATATGAAAATTTCAAATCAATTTAATATATATGAAAATTTTAAAATAGAAGCACCTGAAAATTGAGAAGACCGAAGAAATTCATGCGAACAAATGGGTTCCGTCGTGCCCACACATACACCAGCATGATGGTGAAGGCCTGACCCAGGAACAGTAGGGAGCAGAACATGGCACAGCCCAGCATACATGTTCCACCAAACATCTGTAAAGTAGCAATACAACTCTTATGCAATATTAAAAAATTTAATAATACAAAAATACAGTACAGTCAACTACTAAAATGCAAGATATTTTTGTGTACCTCAGAATCTTTCACTCATCATGGAGTAAATTCTCTTGAAGTCATGTACAGTTAACTACTAAAGTTTGTTCACCTCTCCTGAACCACGAACCCCAAGATTCAGACTCATGAATCTGAAGCATTTATGGACATAATAATGTATTAGTCTACTGCTTCAGATTCATGAGTCTGAATCTCAGAGTTCATGGTTCAGGTGGAGAGGTGAACGAACTTTTAGTAGTTGACTGCACATGTGAGGTTTCTTAACTTAGGTTTAAATGATTCAAGAGAATTTATTTCATGATGAATGAAAGATTCTGAGGTAAAAAAAAATATCTCACACTGCATCTGGTCAGCCTTCAATGGTCTATAAAGATAAATAACAGTAAACCTACAGTACTCTTCAATACAATTCTGGTATGAGGACTGACAAAAATATAAGGAATGATATAAAAACAGAACATTTTTAATAACAAACAAAATATATGGTACTAAATAAAATCCTTCTAGTGATAAAAGGTGCAGTACAGTGAACCACAACCACTTCCTGGACACAGTTTCAACATTTGGTGGATGTGAAGCTCTACACCAAGAGACCTTCACCAGTCTATAAACTTCCTCACATGGCAACTCCTCTCAAAACTATCCAGAAATCCACACTAAAAGAAGGAACTTGAGCAAAAAATTCTTTAACTATCATAAGATTCAAACACTGAGATATATATTTGAGCAGCCATAAAAAAACTATGAACAATCATCAGAGCTTTTTCATTCATCCAAATTATGTTTAAGTAAATACACTTTGTACAGTCCCCAAAAGTAATCATTAGCCATGGGATCAATGTGATTCGAGGCTTCCGAGCAATGTTACTCGACCTGTTTCTGAACTGTTGGTAGTTCTACATCCACGACCTCTGGGCATAAATAAGTACAGGTATACATTTTCGAATGATGTGAATCTTCCAAGACTTCAAATCATATACAGCCACTTCTCGACTTACGACGGGGTTAGGGACCCAAATCCAGGCCGTAAGTCGAATTGGTCGTAAGTCGAAAATGTGAAGATAATACATAGAAAATCTAAAATGGGTGTCTCTTTTTCTTCTGATCACCACAAAACTCTCACTTTTAAGCATGCCAGCCATTTTAAAGGGAATTACAAACGAAAATTTTGTCAGTACAGTACACAGCGCAATCACTAACGTCGGAACTCGAAAATACGTAATTTGAAAAAATTTTGGTGCCACTGGGGCGGTCGTATGTCCGGGTGGTTGTACGTCGGGTAGGTCGTAAGTCGAGGAGTAGCTGTACAGTATTACAAGACCCGGAGTGGATGTCGTAAATGGATACCAACACCATGCCGGTTATCAAAGGGATCTTACATCGAATGAAGTGAGGAATTGTTGGGGAGACATAGCAAGATGTGAGAGGTGCTATTACAGTAAACCCTCGATAACTTAGCATGGACATGGTCTCGGAATGTATTAGTATAACTCGGGAAATGCCAAGATGTATAAAATCATCTGGGAAAATCTCGGCATATCTGGCCATCTGCATCACCTACCATACCTCTGTGTTACCTACCATGCCTCTATGTCACCTACTATGATGCTTCATTCTTTGCCTGCAGTGCTGGTAAGTGTTACTTTTTTACGTTTAGTAATTACATGTACACAATATGAACAGATTATTTTTTATTGTATTTTTGTAGGAGGGGGGGGGAAGTGCCTCGATAAGTCGGAATTTGGGATAACTCGGCAAGGCCAGAGTCCCATATGTGCCGAGTTGTCGAGGGTTTACTGTATTGCCCTTCACAACGAGGGTATACGTAACGCTGAGATAGCATGGCGTGAACCAAAAGTATCACGATGGGTTAGGCACCATGAAACAACTAATGCCACACTGAAACTTACAACCACAAATGTCTTACTATAGGTAGATGGGGGGTTCAGTTGCCAGCAAGTTCCTTGTTTAAATCCATATTTCAGTGTTAAACCATTGCAATTCACATTTCAAAAACATGGCAGATCCCATGTAGACTGATATATAGTATTGTATATTGCTGTAGCTGTTCACTCTAATATCAAGTACTATTTGCTTAGTCACTCTTCATAAATCAGACATATCATGAACAACATGAGTTGGCATATTGTGAAACTCGGTATGAATGAAACTCCGTTAGCACAACAATGTAATGGTGAAATGTCCATTTTGAGGCCTGTCTCAGTTATGATGTTCTGAAATACTTTCATTTAATGTATATTTCAGTGTTATTGTAATCATCAGTCAGTGGCTTGTTTATATATGCCTTCCTTCTACTTGTTATAATGAAATATCTAGTATGCCTACAAGGAACGACTCCCTCCTCCAATCCTGCCCCCATCTCTAGCTGTTGCTGATAAGGTGAGCAGGCATACCATCTTATAATGATGCACTGGGATCATATCAAAGCATTTCGTTTTGCGTTTCAAGTTGTAGCGACGGAAAATCTAACGATACTTTTTGAGGGAATGTACAGTCCGCTTCATTTGTGCATTTACAAGGGCTTCTCATATAAACATTCCACAAATCATTATCTTTGAGATATTTGTTTCAATAGTTTTAATTTGATTCCAATGTATGTTTACTAGTGCGAGTTTCCCTCTGTTGAATGTAAACAAACACAGGGCTGCCACACTACACAAAACCTGACAAGCCCCTGTAAATGCACTAGTGAAGGGGACTGTACATGGCAGTTATTAAAGAACAAAATAAAATACAAAGAAAACTTAATGCTACAGTCCCATACAGATGTGATAAGGACTAAAATTCATAAAATACAATCTTGCCTCTTGTGTCCTTACAAGATCCTGTGTTAATTATTATTGATCCAATTATGACAAGTACATTTTCCCTTTCTTGTACTTAAGTCTCTTGGTCACACTATCAACACTGTACCACACTGAAGAGTAACCTATAACAGTACAGTAATTTATATAATACTGTACAGTATACACTTACTGTACTGTAATTCCATGACCATCTTACCATCATCAACACAAAGTCAGCTGTGCGCCCCCTAAAAGAGCCCTCCTCCAGCATGCGGCAGTAACGGTATGTGAATATCATGTTGAATAAGAAGTTGAAGCCTATTGTCCCGAAGAAGAGGAATGTTGTCACCAGCCTCCATAACTGTAAAATGGTACAGTATAAAATAATCATAATACAGCAAAATTTCCTACCATTTTGAATTACAGAACAAAGCTATTTCAGGTGGCGAATACCGAGTAGGCTAATACATATTACACATCAACAAGTTCATACATTCAGTGATATTCCCAGTAAATGAAAACAACAAATATTATAGAAATGCGAAAAGGTTTTTCTTTAGCTTACATTAAAAGTGTTGATAAATAACAATGAACACATTCTACTGACCTGATAATGTCTCAAAATGAGGATGGGGTTGAAGTACAGCTGGAATGGTGAAACAATGTCCAATTGCTGTTAAAAAAGAAAAAAATTACAATATAATTTTCAAAAGTAATTTTAAAGTAAGGTTCTGGTAATCAAAATTTACAGTTGTTATAAGAATTTTTTATTGATTTAGAATGATTGGTTAACACAGCAATAAAAAATATTGAATGGAAACCCATCATGATTTAATAAGTGGTTCTAAAGTACTCCGGTATTCCAGTCAACATAGCTATCATTATTGGAGGTTAGCTGTAGGGACGGCGGCCATCATTAGTGGATGTTTCATGTTCCTTGCATTTTATTTTTGCACATACAGTACTGTACTGTATAGGATTGGAGTAGGGAGTCCAGATCACCTGAAGAAACTCCACCCTAGCTTATTTCACCCAAAGATTAACCACCCTAATGCTAACCTAACCTAACCTAACCACAACAAACCCAACATAACCTAACCACAACAAACCCAACCTCATCTCCCAAATAGTGTTATGGCCACAAGTGACTCACTCACCACAAGTATGGTCGTGATAACACAGGCTGTGGTGTACGCCCGGGTCACTGGCGGCATCTGCATATATTCTTGTTGGAATGTCTGGTGAGCCATTTTGATTCTCTTACTTCAATAATTTCTGAAATATTTAAAAACATATTGAGGGTGTTGGTGGTGGTAATGTATACATCTCACACCACTGTGTCCTGGGTTCAATGGCTGTACTATGTTGTTGACAATAATAATGAAGGAATTTTCATTAAACTCCAGTGAAGAAGAGAGGAACTATAGCTTAAAATTTATTCAAGAAACATCAAGAATGCAGTGGTCTCCATCCCTTCAACACTTTACAGAACTAATAAAAAAATCTTCACAAAAATATATCCAGTTCTAGCTGGCATGAACTGCTAACCAATGATAAAATAAGTTGTCCAGTTATGGTCCTGATATATTTGTGAAAAAATAGAGAAAAAACAAAACAAAAACAGTACATCTCTCACAAGACTCCTGGATGCACAGCTTAACCTGACACTTGTAAAGAATATTCATAAAAGTTTTTTCCTTTCTCCTCAAACATACAGTACAGGATTTACATTCCATCCATTACCTGGTACAACCAATGTTTTAGTGGAAATTATTTGTTTTAGCACATGAACATAAGAACATTAAAATGGAGGAAACTTCAGCGGGCCTATTGGCCCATACTGGGCAGTCCCATTTACACCCAACCCCTATTGCTCATATACTATCCATCCAACCTATGCTTGAAGCTATCCAGCGAATTCGAGTTAATGATGATATTTGGTAACTTGTTCCACTCGTCCACTACTCTATTTCCAAACCAATGTTTACCTATTTCGCGCCTAAATCTGAATTTGACTAATTTAAAACCATTGTTACGAGTTCGCTCCTGCTTGGATAGTTTGAGTACCTTTGTAATGTCCCCCTTGTTCAGCCCCGACTTCCATTTATACACCTCTATCATATTGCCCCTTGCTCTACGTCACTCGAGGGAGTGCAAATTAAGATGCTTTAACCTGTCTCTGTACTCAAGGTTCCTAATGCCCAGGATTAGCCTTGTCATTCTCCTCTGAATTCTTTCCAAGGACTCTATATCCATTCTGTAATACGGTGACCAGAATTGAACTGCGTAATCCAAGTGAGGTCTCACAAGCGCAAGATATAGTTTTACGATGACCTCGCTAGTCTTGTAACTAACACTCCTTTGTATGAACCCAAGTACTTTATTAGCCTTGTTTCGAGCAAATGCACATTGTTTACTTGGCTTAAGATTCCTACTTATCATTACTCCTAAATCTTTCTCGCAGTCAGATTTCTCAATAACATCGTTGTTCATCTGGTATATGGTTTCCCTGTTTACATCTCCTATACTGAGTACTTTACATTTGTCCACATTGAATTTCATCTGCCATTTTTCAGACCATTCAAAATTTTTTTTTAGATCTTTCTGTAGTTTTGCAGAGTCCTCGTCAGATATAATCACACGCCCTATTTCAGTGTCGTCAGCAAATTTACTTATGTTGCTGTCTACGCCAATATCTATGTTGTTTACATATATATAAGAAATAATAATGGTGTAAGTACTGAGCATTGGGGAACTCCACTTGTGACGTTGCTCCAATCGGATTTAGTGCCGTTAATGCTCACTCGCTGTTTCCTGTCCTGTAACCACGCTCTAATCCATTTTAGAATATCTCCTTTAATGCCATGAGCCTCCACTTTTCTTATGAGTCTTTCGTGGGGGACTCTGTCAAAAGCTTTGCTTAAGTTGAGATATACATCATAATTGTGCCCCTCGTCCACTGATTCGAAAACAGATGAAAAGAATGTTAATAGATTAGTTAGACATGAACGCCCACTTGTGAAACCATGTTGGGAATCATTGATTAACTTGTGCTTCTCCAGGTGATTTCGAATAGTTTGAAATGATTGCTTCCATTAATTTGCCTACAATTGATGTTAAACTGATGGACGGTAGTTGGAGGATAGTGATCTATCTCCCTTCTTGAAAATCGGTATTACATTCGCTATCCTCTAGGATTGTGGTACTACAGTGAGTTCTGCTATAACGCGTGTTTTGACAACGCAAATTGGCTCTAACGCGATTTATGAATAGAGGAACGATATTTGTATAACGCGAACGCTTGTTTGCTGTAACGTGATCTTTGCTTACTATTTCTTCAATTTTGTGGTATTAACTGTGAATATGGTAAAGAAGAATATCTCCAAGAAACATTCTGGTGATCGCATTCCCGGTGATGATCGTAAAAGAAAGGATATAACACTTGAAGAGAAGCTCGATGTTATCAACCTCAAAATCACCCTTCTCCCCCATCAAGTTATATTCATATTTTTTCAAGGTAAAGTGTTACATTTACTGTATGATTTCATTATTAGATATGAATGTAACATTTACTTAGACTGTGCTATCCTTTGTGTTAGGCGAACTACTAATTTTTTTTCGATTTCAAGTAGTAATCTACACCTAACCCTATTTTCTCCATAAGCCCTGTTATTTCTATTACGCGAATTTCTATAACACGATATTTTACAAGAACACAACTATCGCGTTATAGCAGAACTGACTGTACACCCATTTTTAAGGACATGTTAAACAACTTTGCTGAGGGCATACTCAGCTCTTCTCTACATTCCTTTAATACTAACATCGTTACTAGTCACTGCTATCTTGCTTAATTTATTTTCTTCACTATCTCTGTATAGAGTCGGTGTCTCGGGTATCATGTTTAAATTTTCAGTGGTGAAAACTGTTTAAAACTATTTATTCAAATTATTGCTCATTTCTCCGTCGTTATCAGTTAGCTCGCCGGTATCTGACTGTATTGGTCCAACCTTTTCTCGTGTTTTAGTTTGATACATTTGATAGAATCCCTTGGGGTTTGACTTCGCCTCCCTTGCTACCTCACTTGGACTTTGGTAAGAAAATTAGCTTTTCTAACTTTAAAGTCCCAGGAAGTGGACAGGACTTTAAAGCAGAGGGAAAGTGTAGCGTATGGTACCTGACCTGACCTAACCTAACAAAAGAAAAAACAAAAACCTAACCTAATGACTCTTTATATTTCAGGCTACATGAATTTACTATTCTAACATAACAGAGTGCAGAAGAATTACCATAAAAGAAAATCGACTCGGAATTAAATTCTATACAAAAGAAGACCCAATTGTCATCCTGTGGTCCAGGTCATGTGCTAAAATGAATATTAACGGTTTTAGGGACAACCCCAAAGAAAGGAAGCAAATATGAAATACATAAACATACATATATCACACTGGAGATAGGTTCTGCAGCCATATTAGGTTAGTCAGACAGAAGACCATCTTAGTACAGGCATATCAATTATTGTACGTATAGTCTGCCCACCATGCATGCTTACTAGGCTGCCGTACCTACAGTATGTCCTGTGCCAAACATAAAATGTGTTATTACTGTTCTCACATTTAATACGGCCAGCATAGGTAATAGTATAATGGAGCTGACCCATCAACCACGGATAATACAAGCACAGATTCATGGGAATGAGAATGGACTTTAAACAGCTTCCTTGGATAATTGGGTTACTCTTGGCTAAATTGAGTTAGTTCACCATTATTCATATACCTACATTGTTTGTGTATATCATAAACAATTATGAAATTGTGACTATTGTAATGAATAAAATAGCAATATATCATATCCAACCCTCATATTATTACCGTCTGGGGAGGAAAAAAATTATTCAAAGTCCAAAAGATGTCACTGATGAAACACGTCAAGATGTCAGCTATGTAACTCAACCATCTCGCTGACACTGCCTCTGAATCAGCCTCTTTTTCTAGATTTGTGATGTATTTCTTGAATTATAAAGCCGAGAGTGACAAGAGTGAGAGACAGTTATCAATGGCCCTCGAGTGTTGACGTGTTGTTAGGTTGTTTACATGGAGAGCCACACACAGGCATTACACCTTCACCAATTTATTAAACTAAAATATTATCTAAATAGGTTTTAAACTTTTTAAAAATTTTAAAATATGTATAAAATCAATAAAAAAACATCTAAATTTTCTATATTAAATTCTAACCATATTAAGAAAAGGTAAAGTAGTTATGTAAAAGGAAAATATCTGCTTACTAACTCTCTAAAATACTAGCTAAATACATTATAAAATCCCTAGATAACATCTATAATTTCCTATATAATAGTGTAACTATATTAAGTATGTTTTATATACTATTAAAAAGGTTTCTTCTATAATCAAATTATTATATATACAAAAATAAACTATATTATGTAGATTTGTTTATAACATTAATGATAGTTTCTTTTATTTAAAAGGTAAAATAATTATGTAAAGATGATTGAGCTAAAGTTATGTTATTACATCATCTTGTGGATGACTTTATTTCTTATCATTGCTACGTCATTTATTATATTTTCTCGTAATATCTAGACTAAAGGTGAATTTATTTTTATTAAGAGATTTACCATTACTGTTTTAATCATTGTCGTTGGTGTTTAATTAAAATATTTTATAATTAGTGTTGTTAATTAGTCTTTATAATTATATAACGTAAGGTTGAATGACTTCATAATACAGTAATAATAATAATATTGATCATGTTCCTTTGGTAAATTCATCTTTCAACTTTATATGTATAGTACTAACTAACTGAGAAAGCCATCTGTTACACTGTTACCAGATTATTTCTTGTTGGGTCTTTTTTCTGGAGTAAATATAGGTACTGGTACTATATATTTCGGCAAAGGCATCATCCAGGATCATGGGATTATACAGTAGTTTATAATGGTTTTAAATTAGACAAATTTTGATTTAGGCACGAAATAGGTAAACTATGGTTTGGAAATAGAGTAGTGGACGGGTGAAACAAGTTACCAAATATCATCATTAACTCGAATACGTTGGATAGCTTGAAACATAGGTTGGATGGATATATGAACAGTTTCCTTCATTCTTAGGTTCTCTACCCCTGTGGTGTTGGCAGGTGTGTCGAGTCGTTGTTATATACCTTTACTCAATGTTAATAAGTGTCACCAATGCCACTAACGGGTAGCTATTATAATTGATCTCTTAAACCAATACTCAGCTGGCCTGATGACTGATAAGTGGTGTTAAGTGATGAGACCATATGGTAGTTTTGTCTATGCCTTTTCTACACTTCAATCATTAAAGCTAAATAAATCATTTGATTGAGATTCACTGTTGTTAAATCTGTACATTGCAGGATATTTGGACGTGGATGTTTGGGCCATGGCCAGACATTTGGACCACTAGCTGTGTGTATGGTAGACGTTTAGGCCAAGGACTAAAATTTCCTGACTATTTTATAATCCCCTAAATACCCCCTGGGACTTCAGTCTTTGTAACCTTTAGGCTAGGTTAAGTTAGGTTTGGTTTGATAATTCATGTTCTGCTCACTGCTGTATCCTAGGTTTGGTTTGGTAATTCATGTTCTGCTCACTGTTGTATCCTAGGTTAGGTTTGGTAATTCATGTTCTGCTCACTGCTGTATCCTAGGTTTGGTTTGGTAATTCATGTTCTGCTCACTGCTGTATCCTAGGTTTGGTTTGGTAATTCATGTTCTGCTCACTGTTGTATCCTAGGTTAGGTTTGGTAATTCATTTTCTGCTCACTGCTGTATCCTAGGTTTGGTTTGGTAATTCATGTTCTGCTCACTGTTGTATCCTAGGTTAGGTTTGATAATTCATGTTCTGCTCACTGCTGTATCCTAGGTTTGGTTTGGTAATTCATGTTCTGCTCACTGTTGTATCCTAGGTTCAGGTTTGGTATCCTCACTGGTATCCTTTGGTTTGGTAATTCATGTTCTGCTCATCCTGTTGTATCCTACTGCTGTATTAGGTTTGGTTTGATAATTCATGTTCTGCTCACTGCTGTATCCTAGGTTTGGTTTGGTAATTCATGTTCTGCTCACTGCTGTATCCTAGGTTAGGTTTGATAATTCATGTTCTGCTCACTGCTGTATCCTAGGTTAGGTTTGATAATTCATGTTCTGCTCACTGCTGTATCCTAGGTTAGGTTTGATAATTCATGTTCTGCTCACTGTTGTATCCTAGGTTAGGTTTGATAATTCATGTTCTGCTCACTGCTGTATCCTAGGTTTGGTTTGGTAATTCATGTTCTGCTCACTGCTGTATCCTAGGTTAGGTTTGATAATTCATGTTCTGCTCACTGCTGTATCCTAGGTTAGGTTTGATAATTCATGTTCTGCTCACTGCTGTATCCTAGGTTAGGTTTGATAATTCATGTTCTGCTCACTGCTGTATCCTAGGTTTGGTTTGGTAATTCATGTTCTGCTCACTGCTGTATCCTAGGTTAGGTTTGGTAATTCATGTTCTGTTCACTGCTGTATCCTAGGTTAGGTTTGGTAATTCATGTTCTGCTCACTGCTGTATCCTAGGTTAGGTTTGATAATTCATGTTCTGTTCACTGCTGTATCCTGGGTTTAATCCTCGGTCCGGGGCAGACGTGGGAAGGTTGTTATATAGTGTGACGGTACGAAACACGGCAAGTTTCCTGTGGGTACTCCAGTTTTCTCCTCTACTAACATTGGACAAAAAAAAATCATTAAGTAGCAAAGAGAAGACTAACTGCAAGTAAACTGACAAGTGGTGAAACAATATATACAGATAAAGGTGGTCATTCATAGTGTATAATTTCCGACCTCTGACAGTGCTACAGTCGTACCGAGACAAAATTTTGGGTAAATTTTTGCAAGTGGACAACCATGGATTTTTTGTTTAGCAATGTGTTTTACTGGTGGTTTAGACAGTGTTAAGACACTTTTCTTCTATGACGTTTTTCTCGCAAATGACTTAAAATTACCTAACCTAACCTCCTAACTGGGGAGCTCCACCCCTCCTGGATCCCTTGGTATATTTAAGTCATTTGCAAGGGAAATGTCATAGAAGAAAAGTGTCCTAACATTGTCTAAACCATCGGTAAAACACATTGCTCAACAAAAAATCCATGGTTGTCCACTTGCAAAAATTTACCAAGTAATGTTCTTAACGTCTGTTGTATTCTTGTGACAGATATGGAGAGAGGATTGTCGTCATACTGTCTCTCGTGTGTTGTCCTGTGTTGCACCGTTGAGGTGGTCTGGGCCGGAGGAACACAAGAGGCTCACCACTATGACTTGGGCGACATCATGGCAATCATCATCTTTGTAACCATTGGAATTCTGGGATTTTTGGCTTGTATAGGAGCTTACTCTAGAAGGAGAAGAGAAAGTTTCTATTCATAATATACTACATACTGTGTAGAGATTTTTACTCGGCTGACTTCGTTCAGAACAGGTTCATATTCCGGTAATGGATTTTTATAAAATGAGCAATGCATTATACTCATCATTTGGTAATCTAACAATTAACATGGACCAAAATATATGTGCTTTTATTAATGACAAATTATATATTTTGTTCATCTAAACCCAAGAGAAAACAAGTATTAGAATGTTGGATAGTTTCATTCATCAGATGCACTGTAATTTATCACTCTTAGGTATGCGAGCATTGTTTTCCATTTTTATATTTTTCTACTTCGGAAGTTAGAGAATCACTTTGTATACTGTATGTCAAGTATGTGTGGATATTTGTACCTGTGGTTCTGATCTTGTCCTACTGTCATGTTCCCTGTTGTGTCTCTCTCTCTCTCTTTCCTATTGTTAAATGAGAGAGAAGTAAAGGTGATAGGTAATTTATTGTAATAATGATTTTTTTCAGTATTCACCAATAATATGGTGAATTTTAAATAACTTTTGATTAGGTAATTGCAGTGAATAAAAGTTTTATTTGAAAAAGTTTCTGAGAAGTGATTACTTTTTATAATATTTTTGATAGGGAGCTTGAGAGAACTGAGACAGTTATTATGTTCTTATCATGAGACACAACAAAGGGGCAACTGATAACATAAAGGACATTGTACTGTACCGTATTCGGCAAATTCTCACTTTATTCCAATAGAGTTTGAATGGGGAAAATATATGTTGGTGTAGAAATGAAAGAATCTGGTGAGTTTGTTCTGGTCTGGATTGAGAATAATTTACAGTCTTTCAAGCTAGGACTACTGTACTGTACTGTATTGTATTTTACTGTATACAATATTATACTGTATTGTATTGTACTGTACTGTACTGTACTTTATTGTTTGTATGACTGCTCTATTGAGATTTTTGGGTTAAAATTAAAGAAAGAGTGAACATTGTAAATGGGTTCAAGTGGAGGTGAATAAGTAATACAGTACTGTACGTACATTATTTGAACAGAGTACTGTACAGGTGCTCCTATACTTGAGAACGTTCAGCTTACAAACTTTCAGAGATACAAACATCATCACTGAGGGGGGGTTACCTGCCAGAACAGGTGTTTAATGTGGATGAGACTGGATTATTTTGAAGAAAATTCCAGATAGAACAAACATTACCTAAGAGGAGAAGAGTGAGCCAGTTTTTAAGGCTGTATTAAAGGGTATAGCTGTACTAAATAACCATAATCTTTTCATTTTTCACAATATGTTTGGTATCTACAAGAGTAAAGTTGGACTTACAAACAATTGGACATGCAAACAAGCCTCAGGAACTAAACTCGTTCATAAGTAGAGGAGCACCTGCATATTTCTGTATGTAAAGTACACTACTGTATTGTGTGCAAGTGATATGGGTGCAGTAGTGAAATACACTATCTTTTTTTTTTTTTTTATGAACTTTAAGATGGAGAGTGGTTTGTTTACTCAAACTCTTGTTATGACAATTTAATAAAATAGATTGTTATTAAAAGTTGTACAGTATTAAAAAATTTCACCTCTAGATTCAGTGTATCTATTGATTATTGAATCCCAGTACTGTGTTACACAAAAATTGTGTTGTATGCAGTTAAAATATTGGACTGGTATATATACTGTACACTACTGTACTGTACACAATAGATAACACCCCACCAACTCTTGTACTGTAGTGGAGTTGATCTGAGCACTATTGACCAACTTGTAAAAAATCCTAACTTGGTAAACAGCCCTAATACTTGGAGTGGAATGACAGAAGCTTGAAAATACATCCTGAATTGTAATGTATTTATCTGATTGATCCCTTCACGATGGGGACGTCACTTTTAATATTTTAATTAGCTGACACCAGAAGATTTTCTTCAGCATAGAGAGACCCCCATATATAAGGAGTTAATGTACAGTTGCTCTAAAAACTATATTTACTAGGGGGGATCAATGAATTTGAGAATGAACACTGTGACTTCTGTTGTCTCAGTAAGGTTGTCAACGTCTTGGTCCGCATATTGTCAAACATAATTTTTGTAAAGATAGTTTTTTAGCAACTGTACTGTACACTCATTAGTTTAAAAGGGAGTTTCACGCATTAGATGATTATGCTGAAGGAAGTGACAAACTCAAGTTGGCCTTTAAAGGGATCATCTGTCAGTGTTTATCCTCACTAGTTCACCTGAATACTGTCATGTCTAAACATCAAGGATCATCCACTAGAAGGTTTTGCTGAAGTTCAAGAATATTGTATTTGAATACACTAAAAGAGTTCTATTTCAGATATGTGAGTGGTAAAAGTATGAACAAAGCTGAGAGAGCAGTGTAGTAACCATGTCCAAAGGATTAAAAAAAAAATAATAATAATTCTGCCACTGTTCAGTGCTAGTACAGGGGGAAACCAGAATAACTGGAGGAACCTTGTGATGATTGGTAGTGAGGGTTACACTGGATGACATCCTTCACATGTGTCTGGGCCAAACAGGACTCAAACCCATGACATGGTTGTGAGAAATACTTTGAGTTACTGCTGTACGACCAACACTCCCTAATTTTTGTAAAAAATATGATTGTGTTCTGTCTCCCAGCAGATTATACAATACTGTATACCAGTAATATAAATGTTTTGCTTTGGTAGACAAGATCTATGTTGGGGTCTGGGGTCTGATACAGAAGTGTAGCATACAGCATTTGGTAACTGAAGGCTGAGATGATCTTATACATTGGCGTTGTGCTGTTGTCTGATGGTACTTGACTACTGTATTTTAAATGATGGATGAAATAAAATGCATATCAAAGACACACCTTACAGGAATTTGGTAATATATATAACAGTAAGAAACAATGCTGCTGGGTCGTCCATGGGTCGTGGATGGTGGCCTGGCCTCAGCCTTACAAGATGATGGCTTTTCTGTGGATGGACACCCACTCTGGAGTGCCCGCATCCTGGCCACCAATCCTGGAGCAGTCAGGAAGGTAATTTTGTTTTGTTTAATGCCTATTGTATGGTATAATAGAGTACCTGTATTCCTTTTGTTTGATATGTTAACCTGTATTCCATTTGTTTGATATGTTAATAGCTACATGTTTTCTATGGATGCTGCCAGTTGAAAATTATGCTGGGTATGGAGCCCAACAATGGAATTATGAAATCAACATTTATCATTCCCTTTGTGGTAAGGTTTACTTAATGGCAATGATATGAACAATCATTTATAAAAGTTGGTCATTATACAGTACGTCAACTAGATCTTAGTTCATCTGTACAAGAGTTCAATATCCATTACAAATACAATTAACTAAAACTGTGCTATTACAGGTTCATACAACATTCTTAGAGGCAGGAGCAGACATCATCATCACAGCCAGCTACCAGGCAAGCATTCCAGGGTTCCAGGATCACCTGGGTACTACACAAGATGAAGCAGAGAGGATTATGAACACCTCAGTGTCATTAGCCAAGGAAGCAATCCAAGAATACGAAAGTAAATTCACTGACAAAGGTATAACTTGGTTTTATGACATTTATTGGATTCATTCTCAGCTTATGTACAGTACTGTAGCTGCACAGTTGTAAAAGTGAACTTCTTTCTAATGCTTTCTCCAATTTTTGTAGTCAGTGTAACATTAGTTATGAATCTAAGACAGTCATAGGAAAACAGCCTGGAACAAGGTGTTAAGTCTTCTTCATGGGTGAATATAGTCCAATTTGACCATTAAATTTATACTATAACACTAAACTATGAATTTTTACTTTAAATGTTAAGTAACAATTTGTTTACTTCTGAGAATTATAAAATACAAATATTGAAGTGATTGAACACAGTGAAGTATACCTATAATACTTAAATGGTGGGTAAAGATTCCATAATCTGCCACCATGTGTGAAAACTGGAATACAAGAAATGTGAAGCATCCATTGACATTGGCCATCGTCCTTACAGTTAACATCAGTTGATGTTTCCTTTCACTTTTTGTTATACTGTTCTGTGTTATCAGCACTGGAGATATTATTAAATGATATTATTTGACCTTACTGTACTGTACAGTACATATATTTTCAGAATCTAATTTCAGTTCGAAAGCTGCTAGTTGCTGGCTCCATTGGTCCTTATGGTGCATGTCAAGCTGATGGCTCAGAGTATACTGGTGCTTATATGTGTAAAGTTACTCCTGAATATCTCAAAGAGTGGCACAGACCTCGTATGGCAGCTCTGGTTAATTCTGGAGTGGACCTCCTGGCAGTTGAGACTATCCCAGCTCAGGCTGAAGCCTTGGCAATTCTAGACCTACTTCAAGAGTTCCCAGACACAAAAGCCTGGTTGAGTTTTTCATGTAAGGTTTGTGTTACTTGACATTGATGTTATATATACAGTAATGTTATTACTGGACTTCAATAACTAAGATCTTTAAGCATGTAACAAGGTTAGTAATTACACTTGTCCATCAACAGTTAAATAGCTATGAGAGATAAATTATTTACAATGTAAGTAAAACAATGAACAGATTTGCTTGCTCTTTAGACAAAGAACACCAACATGGATTATTACTTAGGGGAAATTACTCAAACCAAGCAATGAATATTCCCATTCGACTCAATGAACTTTGCTTCCTCCATTTCATTTCATTATTCATAACCAACCTTCATCATCTAGGATAGTCAGCACACTAATTATGGAGATGATTTTGGGGAAGCTGTCAAGAAGTGTCATGAGAGAGCAGTAGATCAGCTGATAGCAGTCGGCCTAAACTGTACTCCACCACAGTATGTCACTTCACTGCTGGAGAAAGCAGACACAAGCCTTCCTTCACCCTCCATACTTCCCAGAGTTGTGTATCCTAACTCTGGAGAGGAATGGGTCGCTGGCAAGGGGTGAGTCATATAATTATCCATTTGTATTATGAAAACTCGAGTAAATGTTAAATACAGGAGGCCCCCCCCAAGTTCGCGGATTTTTATTTCGCGGTCCTCTATTATTCGCGGATCACACCCTGGATGTACCTAAGAATGCCTGTAGGTAGTTTTAAAGTTGCCGGCATTTTCACGGCTGGGACAGGGAGCCATTCGTTCTAGAGACAGTAATTTCCTTTACCTGTATTGTAAATATGTATGTGTGTGTGTAGACACACAAAACACATACAAGTAAATAATACTGTAATTGGAAAATACTCTCACAAATAATCAGAAACTAATTTATTATAAATGTGACAGTCTATCCTTAAGTCCGTGCTTTATTACTTTATTAATAAAGCAAGGACTTGAGGGTATACCGTCACATTTTTAATAAACTTGTTTCTGATTATTTGTGAGAGTATTTTCCCATTATTATTTATTTGTATGTGTTTTGTGTGTGTCTACACATATATACAATATAGGTAAATAAGAAATAATTGACCTAAGGGCAAACATATAAAGGGAATATATATTTCTTTGTACACAAGTACAAATTTAACCCCCCTTCCTCCCGGTCCGCAAATATTATTCGCGGATTTGGCAATTCGCGGCCATTTTCAGAACCTGACCCCCTCCCCCCCTCCCGCGAATTTGATGGGGCCCCCTGTACTGTACAGTAAAACTTCCATATAACAGACTTCTCTTTCCATGCAATCTGTCAGATGGGGTTTCATATCTAACGGACCCTTGATATAACGAGCTTTCATCTCTATATAGTTTGTTAGATGGAGGTTTCACATCTAGTGGACCTCGATATAATAGACTCTCCTCTTCATATAGTCAGTTAAATAGAGGTTTCCCTGTAGTATATGCTGTACTTTATTGAGCAATGTTTACCTATTACACTACAGAAAAATAGATACAAACTTAGCTTAATACTTTACTATGAATAAGAAAATCTTAATTAAATAATTTCTTGTGTTTCAGGTGGGCTGGTAGAAGTGCACATTGGCCTTTCTTGAACGAGGTTAAAAAATGGCAAGTACTCGGTGCATCTGTGATTGGTGGATGTTGTCGACTAAGACCCAATGATATCAGAGACATTGCTAGTGTTGTAGCTCCCATTTCTAAGAGAGATATATAGTGGGTATTAAAGCAGGTACTAGAGTGTATTGTAGTTTCAAGAACCTTGCCTTTATCATACACTGGTCATGATTTAAGCATCAACATAGAAACTGTCAGTCTTGGTTCAGGAGGATCACAAAATAACATAAAATATCATGGTGTGGAACAACTTACCCCCACCCATCCTTTAAATTATCTCTCAAAAAATATATATTGTCTAAGAAGTAATATTTTTGTAATACCTACTTTTATTGTACCACCAAAACCATTATACCTGTATCGGAAATTGTCTGTGGATAGATAGTAATTACCATTGCAATAATTACATTTACCGACAGGACATGATACTGACAGCCCTGTCCTCTTGTTTCACCTTAATACAGCCCATGTTGTACTGCTTCCCTCCCTTATCATGTTTATGTATATCAACTCCACTGTAAAGTATGTATGCTGAACTTATATAAAAATAAAGAAAAGAAATAAATAACGAGGTGATAACCGTGGTAACATTCTGAGTTAAATGTACAGTACTGTATATATCAGGTGCCTTCAAGAGAGCTCAGGCTCTCAACTGGCTCAGCCATGTTAATATTGTTATTATAATCGACTATGTCTCTGTATTTTTCTGGCTAAATAAAGTTTCAATATCAATTTAATATCAACACTGTACTGTACTGTAACTCGGGTTTTTAGGAAAACTGTAAATACAGAAAATGGAGCTTTTATTTTTCAAACATTTATGGTACAGCTTTGAGATCAAAGTTTGAAACATAAAATGTGTTTTCCTTAATAAGAGAAATATACATAAATATATCTATGGTTTAAAAGGCAAAACCTTTTGTGCATAAATAAATCTTACTTCAGATCTAAGGATATTGTTAAGATTTTCAAAAAATCTGAAAAAATCTTTCACACTGCTAAAAATTTTATGAAATACTGTACCAAATTTAAAATCTTGTACAGCCTGAATTAACATTTCAGTATATTTATGAAATATTCGGTCAACACACACAGTAGTGGGTCAGGAGCCATTTATCCCATATACTGTACTGCAATTATTAAATGAACCAACAAAAAATCTTCTGAATTTTTGGCTACATTATTTTTGCTTTACTCTAACAAGTTCATTTAAATTTCAGTGTAGTTATACTCATGGAAACTCTGAATATGTGATAACTGTTATTGCAATACTGTCCCTGGCTGTCTACACACTATATTATTGTTATTCTACCTGGGTTTCCCTACTCTGCCCCAAACCTTCAAAAATGGAACACAAGGAACAAGAAACATCTACTGAAGATGGTCAATGTCTCTACAGCTAACTTCCGCTGATGATGGCAGCAACTTAAGGGTTAACCAGCTCTACTCAGCATCAAAATAATTATCAAAATTTTGCTTAAAATATCAAAAGAACAGATGTAATACCTATAAAATTGTAACAGAATATAGTCACCCAGTATGACTCCTCTTCAACACCACCATCTCTGGGTTATCACTTCTTACAACTTAATCTCGTATAATCTTATCAACTAAAGGAAGCAACAGTTGTTACTTTACTCTGAAACTTTTGTAACATCAAGGCAATAATTACTTCACATCAGTTCAACAAGGCTTAAGACACTAAGAAACATTTGTGTTGGAAGTGTATATGACTGACAGAAATTAATGTATAGTAATCTAAAATAGTTACAATGTCTGCATTTGGCTCATGTTTTTCATTTTATTTGGGTAAAATATGGAAGCACTACAATACTATAAACATTACTCAGCTGTTATTTAACACATAGCCTTCCTTTGACTCTCAGCTCACTGTGCGAACACTATACTGTACACACTGTTCTGTCACACAGTCTCTCCTGCTACAGTAATATTTCCAACTTGTTCAAACATTTAAAAATAGATAACTAATATCAGTTACATCGTAATTTACAGTTAAAGGTACTGTATCCTTATGATATTGTTTAAAGAACTTAATATATGAAAACACACAAAAGGCAATTGGTTGATCTTCATTAATACTAAAGATTTATAACGACAATATCACTTAAGAGAGATTCTCTACAGGTCAATTCACGCTCATTTCAACAGCAGCAGGTTTAAGGAATGTAGTTTGAGAAGAAAAATATGCACAAGGATGAGTGAAAATGCATTACATTGCCAGTGTGTAGTGTACTGATCATGTCAATTCTGTTATTTATTCTGTGACATTTGAACTAGCCATCAATAATACAATACAGCTACTGTATACAGTATAACAAAATCCTGAACATCAGAATTCAGTAAGACATAATTTCAGATATACGGTAATGTAAAAATAAAAAAAAATAATAGTAATGCTGGTGTGAGAAATAATGAATGATTTAGTTAAGTCTAATTCCTTCATGTTATACAGTGGTCCCTCGGTTAACGAACTGCCTTCCATAAGATTCTTAAATTCGGTTAACGAACAAAAATTCGGTTAACGAATTTCTTACGAACCGACCTCAACATGTTTTCGCTTGCACTGGCCGGTCAACCAGCTTTAGTATTAGTCCGCCAATACATTAATCGGTTCTAGGGATTAAATTCCTTACTATTTTAGTAAATATCAAGAAGTTTATACTATTCAATAATTTTAAAAGTTTAATATTAACTTTTTTAGTCATTTTAACAATTATTGAACATAATTGAAGGTAAAGAAACTAGTTTCTGGCGTGCCATCCAGCCTGTTAACACACCAGACAGGCGTTAGTGTCTCTGTTTTCAGTGAAGGTAACATCTTGCCTGACTCTCTCTTCAACTAAATGCTTTTTTTCTGTTTCCAAGCAAATTATTGGTCATTTTGAAATATATTTTACATATTGACAATATATAATGCAGTGCAGTGTTGATTTAAAGAAAATAATCTTGAAATACACCAAGAGAACTAAAATTTTATGGGCGAAATGGTGCCATGGGGTGACTTCTCTTCCACCCCAATGCCTTCTCTTCTTCCTTCTCCTCCACCTCCCACTTCAAATGCACATCATCATCATCATCCAGGAGCCTTCTACATACACACCTCAGAGTAAGTGAACTTTTCTACCATTTTTGTTGAATTTAGACAATTTTCGATGAGCTGGAACCAATTACCCAAAAACCCATTGAAACAATGGTTTCGGTTAACGAACAACCTGCTGGAACGGATTGTGTTCGTTAACCGAGGGACCACTGTACAAACTAATAACATAAGACTTGAAACAGGTGAAAATAGCATACCACACCTAGCTCCTTGCCCTGTGCTTCAACCCATCCATCTGGCTCATCTATCTTTCAGCAATATACATTCAATCATCCTTCTAGTTTAATTATCTTATACCATTACTACACTTCTCCATCTCCTAAGTATTTTAAACCCATCAATCTGACTCATCCATCTTTTAACATCACCTCATCCCTCCACTCATCTTCACCTGACACTGCTAAATATAATTACCTCATCTAACATAATGAAAAATCACCAATCAGAATATCCATAGTCCAAAAACACACAATATATCTGCCATGACAGAGGGACATATATTTCTGAAGATTGCACTATGTTCCCTACACTGCCTTAGCGCAGGTCACCATTTTGTCATTGTTCTACCATTCTGAATATGAGTTGTACCTGACGTCACATCCATCACCCCAAAGTACATGATAAAAAAAGAAAAGGAAACGTCCATAGCTGATGTGGCCACTAATAAATACATTATGATTTAACTCTTTAATGATTATGATTTAACCCTTTAATGATTATGATTTAACCCTTTAATGATTATGATTTAACCCTTTAATTATGATGATTTCACCTTTCTGGACTCGAAGGGTTAAAACACTAGTATAGGCACAGTGTCTGTAACCCTGAAGTATCAGTAATTAGACCACTTTCTTGTACATAACAAAGAATTCATCCAGAGAGATCTTCCACTGTGCAATTTTGCTGCCTACAATTCCCTAGCCAATTGAAATTTGGACATTTTGTTTGAATGGTGCTATAATTTAACTAAATTGATAAACTTATACTACAGTATAGTCTGGATTTACGCACTTTTGGTTAACGCGTTTGGTCATTTACACGGTGCCTTGCCAGAATTGAAATGCTTTAATTACGCGGTAAATTTGGTCATTTACTCGGAAAGCGCCTGGAGGTCCAGACGCGCTGCGCCATTTTGTATTCAAGCGGCCCATGCTTGACCATAAGCGGGGGAAAGCGGCGCGAGTAAGGTTGCACAGTATGTCGATGTTGCGTTATCGGTGACGTCATATGACGTATCGGACTGTGATTGGGCCACGCATCCTTACCTCCCTCCCCCACTAGCTGTGATTGGTTCAATGAAATATGACGTGCCCTGCCACCAGAGAGAAGAAGCCACTGACCTACCCGTGTCAGTCGCATTGTTCCCAGTCACCGCGTGTATACTGTGCTCTATTGTGTTCGCTAATCTCGTAACAATGGAATCCGCTGGAACCCCACCACCACAGAAAAACCTTGCATTACCTGGACCCAGCCGCCCCAAGCCAAAGAAGATACGACGTGCCCTAAGTTACGAAGTTAAGTACAAGATCGTACAAGATTTATAAAAGGGAACGAAACAAGTTGATTTGGCACGCCAGCATGGCGTGAATGAATCTACGATCTGGACAATCAAGAAGGATGCCGCCAAGATAAAAGAACACATGAGCATCACAAAGTCTGCAGGTGCTTCAATGATGAAGTGCTGTCAGAACAAGGTGCTGCTCAAGACTGAGAATTTGCTGGTGAGCTACTTGATTCGTCAGGCAAGACGGAAAATGGCGGTGGACACGCGGTCAGTTCAGGAGTATGCCCGTGAACTGTAGGTAGCAGTGGCACGCAAGATGGGAATTGCAGAGCCCAAACCCTTAACTGCTTCCTCTGGGTGGCTGCAAGGGTTTAAAAAAAGAAACAAGATTACCAACATTAACATTGTTGGTGAAAGTGGTAGTGCTGACCATGTTGCAGCGAGTTATTTTCCTCCATTTTTACGAGAAGTTATGGAGGAAGGACAGTACACCGACGACCAGGTGTTCAACATGGATGAATCCGGTCTGTTTTCGAAAAAGCTACCTACCAAGGCCTTTGTTGTCAAGTCTGCCAGCAAGTGTCGGGGCCGGAAGTTGCAGAAGGAGCGCATCACCGTCCTGTTTACCACCAATGCCTCCGGTACCTGTAAGCTCAAGTTATCGGTGATCCACACAGGCCGCAAGCCTACAAGAACATGGACATGACCAAGCTAAATGTCCACTGGTTAACCGCACGTAAGGCGTGGATGTTCACTGGTCTGTCCCTCTCCTGGTTTGATGACTGTTTCATTCCCGACGTGAAGAAATTCTGCGAGCAACAAAATTTTCCATTCAAGATTTTGTTGCTCCTTGACAACGCACCAGGACACTCGCCCCTACTTATGGATCGTCACCCCAACGTAAAATTGGTCTTCCTTCCTACCAACACTACGTCATTAATCCAGCCCATGGATCAAGAATTAATTTGTAATGTGAAGGCTGCTTTCTCTGCAAAAAAGTTTCGGCTCCTTAATGACTTGACCAACACCAAAGATGAGTTGCGGAACCTGGGTGACACCGATAGCAAGAGCGACGACAATGAGGAAGAAGAGTTGGCGGAACAAGAAGTTCGCATCAAACAGTTTTGGAAGAAATTCAACGTCAAGAAAGCTGTTGATTTCTTGGTGGAGGCATGGGGGCAGCTGTCTGTGTCAACGATTCGTCACGTGTGGCGGCATGTGTTGCAAGGTATCCCAGGTGGGAGGCAGAGGCAACCTGTGACTGGTGAGGTTCAGTCTGTTGCAGTGGCAATGGACCTTGCAAGAGAAGCTGCACAGTGTTACAACTGCAGACTTCTCCGAGACCACCAACGAAGACATTATGGAGGTGATCAGGGATCCTGAGGTGACTGCCGACGAGATGTTGGAAGATGATGACGTCAGTGAAGATGCAGGTGGTGCGGCAGCCCGAGAAGAACATAAGTTAACACATGGTAATGTAAAGGATGCCATCGAGTTTGCCGAGAAACTCAAGCTCGTCCTTTCCAACGACCCTGACGGTCACAGCTATGAAGTCTTCAATAACCATCTGTTGCAAACTATGGAGCCGTACATCACGATGTATCACGAACACATCAACACTTGCCGTCAGCGTAACATCACAGACTTCTTCGCCCGCAACCCACCACAGCCAGCCCAAGTCAGTGATAGTGACAGTGATGTTGACTTTGAGGGATTTGTCAGGGAGGCCCTGACAACTATGGTGGATAGTGATGGTGATTCACCTGAGGGCCTGTAATCTGCCCTCTGCCTCGGAACCAGCCCCCATCCCCGTATGCCGACCCATCTCTTCTACTAACATAAGTGTTAAACCTTGATTTTTCTTTTACCTGGTACAGTATATTATTCTCTTATTGATATTTAGCTTCTATATTAAGTGCATACCATCATAAAGTTAAGATACTATTTTTACTACAACGTACGTATTGTGTCGGCAAAAAGTGGAGTTTGGGGGTAGGCCCAGTCTCTATTTCAATTAATCCCATATGTTCTGATATTTCATTTACGCATTTTACGCGGGCCTCCACAGGTTCAATTGACCGCGTAAATCCAGACTATACTGTATGTGGTTATTGATGTCAGGTAGTCCAATCCGAGTCCACCAGTACAGCACTTATCAGGCATTTTGGTATACAGTTAACTACTAAAGTCCATTCACCTCTCCCCATTAACCATGAACCCAGAGATTCACTCATGAACCCGAAGCAGTAGACTGATACATTATTCTGTCCATAAATACTTTGGATTCATTTGTCTGAATCTTGGGGTTCGTGGTTCAGTGGGAGAGGTGAATGGACTTTAGTAGTTGACTGTAAACTATGCCAGCACCTCATACACTGGTGACTGAAATACAAGTTGTCCCAGAACACTAAATGTTACCAAGAAAGCAATAAAAACATCTTAAAATGGTGTTGTGTACAGTACAGTCATCTAACAAATACAGGTATTCTTAATCCTATATCTTCTCAACTTCATCTTCTAACATCTGCTGAAAAATAAAATGTTTATCAAAGTAATTTTTGACGTGGTAGAGCAGTTCGCTTCATTTCCTGTGTAAAGAACTCTGGAAAGACCGCATTGTATGGGAAAATTTTTCTTTCAGTTCCATCTATACCTTTAATTATTGACTTTCTACCTAAGACATATTTGACTACCATGCACCCTCACATAGTACAGTACCCTAAAAAATACAGTACTGTATAAAGTGTACAGGGTATATATATTTTTCACTTCTCTCCATTCTAGCTAATTTTGAATTTAATTACATTATCTATTTAATATTTTTCTTATTCAATCACATATTTTTTTACTGCAAGTGCAAAAGGAATACCTGGACTATGATGCAGAATTTTTGAACATATAGTATGTTCTTGAAACAAACATATTGTATTGAGTTTTTAGCTGTACAATAAATATGCTGTACTACTTATTGCAAAATTATAAATGAACTATGGTAGGTTATTAAATAAAATCCTTTCCCTGCAAAACACTACATAGACAGTCACCTTCACACACACTTGAATTTAATACAGTATCCCAATAATTTTTTCTAATTGTATCTCACCTCTAGTTATACAGTATTTACCTAATGTTGGAGAACATTCAACATTAATCTAGGCTGCCCCCATATGCAGGAAAATGGAATGTAAGCGTGGAAAACAACAATAAAACATTGATGATGACGATGATGAAGGAACACAAAACGTCCACAGATGATGGCTGCCATCTCTACAGTTGCCTTACACTTATGATGTCTGCCATTTAAAGGTTAAGTTATCTGATTATATTATTGAGTTTTCTCTATATCACTATTTGCACAGTTTTTTACCCTACAGTATACATATTTCATACTTTAAAAACTCATTTACTCTTCCACCAATGATAAAACAATTAAATTAAAAACTCCAATCTCTACCCATCAATCCACTATCATAATTCCTCTTCCAATTTTCTGTCGAGTTGAAAAAGAGATGCAAAATATCAAGTAAGAAGAAAGACAAAGAGAGCGAGAGTAAAGAGGTGCATCATGACATAGAAACACTCAAACGTAGACTGTCTCACATTTTCAACTGGCCTACTTGGTAAAGAAAGTGAATCCCTCAACTTTCAAGCTGACTTAAGAGACTTCTCAAAATACTGTGTTGACACTTTACTCCCCTTCTGCACATTGCTGAGCCTGATTTAACTATGGGCCATTTATCAGGGAACAGACTGCCATGTGTACTGCCTATACTTCCCCGACTAATCCACACAGTCAAAGTATATTGAAGTATAAGAATTACTCTCTCTCAGACTGTCCCTCTTTGAACCACCAATGCATTTAAATTTCTATCTACCTATTATATTTATTCCTCTCGTCTTTGTGTGTAATGCATCAAGTGGTACAAAAACCTCAAAGAAACATGGAGGAACGGATGACAAGGTGGAGTGATGCAAAACAAATGGCAGAAAGACACAAAAAGACAAAGACAAAGAGTACAGACACACCCATACATACTTGTTCATATCCTCAACTTACATATGATGTACACAAAGTGAGTTCTTAGCCTCTAATTGAATTTACAATGCTTGATATCAGTTCAAACTCTTCATTTATACACATAAAAGGTAACAAGAATATCTCTCACATCGACTTTGAGAACAGGAAGATGCACATGTGATTCTCTGAAGACTATCTAGTGATAACATATAACAACATTTTGTAACTCTTAAGATAAGTTGACATAAGGGATGCATGTTCACCCTGGATGGTTTTAGGAAAATCATGAAGCTAAAGCTATTTACTTCATATGAGGAATATACAAAAGATATATCACTGCTGAATATACCATTCATTATACACTTGATGTAACATTAATGTAAGTCTTCCCACATTTTATCTTAAACCCTAAATCTAAAGGTAAAATTCTAAATAATGACAGTCTCACTGCAGCACCATTGAGGAGTTTGTTCCAATGGTAAATATTTACACCAATATCACTAAAAAGGTAAGAACACGTTGCCCTCATTTATACTGTACAGTACAGTACCAGCATCTCAACAACCAGATTCACACTAACAAAGTTTACTTCTTACCTCCAAACTTTCATTTATACTGAGTTAAAGTTCACATGTACAGTACTACACAGTGCATCACACTTTTCATCTTCCCCAAGAATGCAGGTCATTTCTCATGTACATTTCTTACAATACCTGTTCACTGGAATGCTTATAAAACATCCTAGACAATAGCAACACTTTCTGAAGGTTGATGTGTGAAGGCATTTGTGTGGAGATGGAGCACTACTACCATGACTTAACCACAATTTCAAGACTTGAATCCTGCTTCATAATGCTCTAAGTCAGCCACTGCACCTAACTGACCTAATATGCCTCCCAACACCATTGCCTGCACTGCTCAGGGTGTGGTAGTAACATGTGGATTACTGTATACTATTTAAGGCAAACATCATATCATATCAATTGTTTGAAGCTATTGACTGGCCATGTAATTTACTACTCACCTAATATCAGCCTGTCTTCTTGCAGAAGACAACAAAATATACTGGTAAGTGGAGTATAATTGTTTATAATGTTCATTCAACAACATTTATACTATTTAAGCAATAAATTACTAATACAGAAGTAATGTACTGTATATGATGCAGGAGAAACTAATATACAGCAGTACAAAATCACCATCAATGGGGGAACTTTGGCTGTGGCTGGGAACATAAAGCCCCTTTGACTATGGCAACTTGAACCCCTTTAACTATAGCAACATTAACCTCCTTTAATTATGGCAATGTGAACCCCCTTAACTATGGCAACAAATTTATATGACATTATTTATATCAATGTCACTTATACTGGCCTCTTATGAGAACACAACCCCCCAGTATAAATGTGGGCAACCTGCATTATAAATTCTACTATTTTTGGTTGGAGCATAGACAGGTATTTTTCAGTCTTCTGTTAACATACATTTCTTAAGATTATCTATAATTAAAGTACACTTGAACAGCCTGAGATAGTAGTTATAAATTATGTAAAGAAACAAGATGTCACACACTCCAATATCAAAATTAATTCAGTTAATAATGATAAACTGTGAAGATTTATGATTAATGAGTTACTGTCCTGCTCTGGCATGTCTTTACTATCCTTATTACCCTTACATTATCCAGAGGTAAACTGACAAGCTTATGTTTATATTTTACTTTTAAGATTATAGAACATATCCATTGTCAGTCCTCAAAATGTATTACAGTAACACCCCTAGTTGGTCATGTCAAGACGCCATTAACCATTGTATGTCTTATGACTGCAACTACTCGTACAATCACAGTTCAACATTTCTTTATATATACTGAGTTATGATTGACTTAACTTTACCTCTTCCCTCTTATGGTTCAACATTTCTTCCATATTCTTATCTAATTATCCAGTACTCACTCAACATAAAGTTTAGTGTGCCCTTGTCTTCAGTCTTTATAATGAATATAATGTGCTTTATGATGATGCTTCAATACTGGCTTTAAAAGCTTTGTACAATGCTAAAAATTCAATACAAACTCTGATGAAGTAAAGCTTCTTACTCTACAAAAGGGAGTCTTTCCTATTGTTATTTGTTTAACATCTGAGGTAATGAGTCATTCATGTTTAGTTCCACTTTATATACTGTACTAAGTCTACCAGGATGGTCGTTGGTCATGATATCAAATAATATGATTAAATATTTACAGTGAAATTACCTGTTATTTTGAAAATATGCCTCAGAAGCTCATAACTACAAAACTTGTGAAACAGGATTAAAAATTCACCAATAAAAAACTTCTTAGTACTGTACATGTACTGTACAGTATATGCCCAAGGAAGAATTCAGCAAGCCATATATACACAGAAAATAAATTTATCATCAAAAACAAGTTCTGGTTGCATATGGATTACTTCTTATTTGCTATGAGGAAATAGGAAACATGAGAATATTAATGCTGTAAGGAACTGTGAAGAAATACCTTTAATAACACAGGCAGCAGTACAGTAATTCCTGCCTCCAGTTATAACACTATACTGTACACCCGTCATTATTTTTTAGATGTTTTTGATTTATGATAAGGATGACTAGAAGAATGATATGATCTGTTTGTGGCTCCCTGGGGTTTGGGTCCTGGTTTCCTCTCAATAAATGCGTAAGTGACAGAGGTTGGTCTCGCTGCACTGGCCCCAACATCTGGGGTCAGGTCCACCTTGAGGTGATCTTCTTCAAGTAGTTTCAGTTTTGCCTCTAAAGCTGCAATTTTACTTTTTTTGCTGAAATATTAAGAATATAGCCATAGTCATTATGCTGTCTATTAGTTGAGAAAGAAGGCAATAAAACAACATTGCAAGAGGCTATGTACCAAAAGAGAAACAGCTTGAAGTACTTGGTGGGTGAAGGAAAGAAAAGGAAGGATCATCAACATAGTGATCCATCCAGACCCCCAGAACTGTACTCCAAATAATGCAAACACCATCACAATTATCATCTCACAACAACACACAGAGCGATAGTTGTTAAGATGGAGAGAGAAAAGTCACACCTAAAGTATTACCAAAGAAAATTTGTTAACCCTTAAAGTGTCATTCACCCACCAGAGTCAGATGCAGTTTTACAAAAGGTGCAAACATAAACCTGACAGATTTTAATGAACATACAATGAATATAGTGAAACCTCCATATAACGGATTTCTCTCTCCATAAAATCCATTAGATGAAAGTTTCACATCCCCATTGATTCTCGTTATCATCAAAGTGCAAGTCTTCATTCTGTCTCACCTATTCCCTTTTCACTCTTGTCTCACCTGTCACCCATACCCCATTCCTTTGTATCTCCCACATAATATTTACTCCTTTATAATACTGTATTGTGTTGCACCAAAGTCAAATGAATATGTCAGACAATCTTTAACATTAGATTACAAGGTAATGTAACAACTTACATATGAACTTGGAAATTATTTTATAGCACAGTAGCAAAAAGCAACAAATATTCTACGTGATATAAAAACAACACAAATTAAACAAATCAAATGTATACCTGTAAAGTATCTTATTATTACTATACACACAAGGTACAGCTGTAACTTAATTGTACTCTAAATCAGATTTACCTTATCTGACTGGTCTCAGCCTTACCACCGCTGAGAATGGGCGGCGCCGGCTTTTCTTTATTTCTCTCGAACATGCTCTAAAAGTCAAGAGAGAAAAAGGGACATAAATTATCCACACTGAATTTACTAAAAACTAATTAGCAAGGCTATTTCTACTATACAGTACTGTATTTATAATCTAATATACAGTGATCCCTCGGTTAACGAGCGCCTCGGTTAACGAAATTTCGGTTAACGGAATTACTTTCCATAATATTCTTAACTTCGGTTAACGAATTCCTTACAAGCACCCCTCCACATGTTTTCGCTTGCACACCAGCTGTAATATTAATCCACCAATACAGTAATCGGTTCTAGGGCTTAAATTCCTTACTACTGTATTTTAGTAAATATCAAGAAGTTTATACTATTCAATAATTTTAAAAGTCTTATATTAAAATTTTTAGTCATTCTAACAATTATTTAACATAATTTAAGTACAGGGAAACTAGTTTTTAGCGCGCCAAACAGCCTGTCAACACACCATACAGGCGTCAGTTCTCTGTGTCTTTTCACTGGAGGTAACATCTTGCTTCTGACTCTCTTCTTAACATAAACGCTTTTTTTTGTTTCCAGTCAAATTATTGGTTATTTTGAAATTTATTTTACATACTGACAATATATAATGCAGTGCAGTGTTGATTTAAAGAAAATAATCTTTAATTACACCAAGTGAACTAAAATTTTATGGGTGAAATGGTGCCATGGGGTGACTTCTCTTCCACCCCAATGCCTTCTCTTCTCCCTTCTCCTCCACCCCCATTCTAATTCCCATCATCATCATCATCATCATCCAGGAGCCTTCTACATATACACCTCAAAGTAAGTGTACTTTACTACCTTTTTTGTTGACTTTAGGCAATTTTCGGTGAGCTGGAACCAATTACCCAAAAACCCATTGAAACAATAGTTTCGGTTAACGAGCAACCTTCTAGAACGAATTGTGCTCGTTAACCAAGGGACCACTGTAAAGTACTACTAAAGGACATCTACCGTACTTATCTATTGTGTTAGTTCATTTCAGTACATTCTGTTAATGGTTCACCACAGTGTTCAATCATATATGCAACCATGATGCAGTTTTATGTGAGACCATAGATTTACAATATCTATTGAACTGTACAGTACAGTAAGTCCTCGCTTAACGTCGGGGTTACGTTCCTAAAAATGCGACGTTATACGAAAAAACGTTAAGCGGATCAATTTTCCCCATAAGAAATAGATAAAATACGGGAGTTACGTTCCTGAGCTTCCTTTTGCCTCATGAAATACATTACATATACAGTACACTACAGAAAATCATTGACATTTCTACAGAAAATAATGCATACATATATAGCTACTAAGTTTGTATTGGTACTCACCGATGGGCGGATGTGGTAGAGCTAGTGTGTGGTGGGTAGTGAAGCAGAGGAGTATGGTGGGAGCAGTGGAGGAGTATGGCGGGAGCAGTGGAGGAGTATGGCGGGAGCGGGGGAGGAGTATGGCGGGAGCGGGGGAGGAGTATGGCGGGAGCGGGGGAGGAGTATGGCGGGAGCAGAGGAGGAGGGTGGTGAGTCACTGAGGCTCTGCACCAAGCCGAGAGAGCATAGCGCGGCGAGACGAGAGAGGGTGATGCACCGTAAAATGTAGTCTGTGACGACACAAAAGACATAGTATCGGATCACTGGGACGTTAAACAAAATTTTGGTCTCTAAAGTTAGCTTCGTAGTACCAAAACAACGTTAAGCGGAATGACGTTAAGCACGGACTTACTGTACACAGGACTCCTAACTTACCAAACGTTAAATACAAAATCCTATTGCCAAAAAATAAATATGGTACTTTAGTAAATACAGTAAGTCCTCGCTTAACATCATGGTTCCATTCCTGAAAACCGCGACGTTAACGGAATCAATTTTCCCCATAAGAAATAGATAAAATACGGGAGTTATGTTCTCCAGTCTCCCTTTGCCCCATAAAATACATTACATATACAGATATTCAATGGCATTTTTATAGAAAATAGTATATACATAAATAAACTAAATAATTTTGTATTGTACAGGTTGTACCTCTCTAGTCCGGCATTCTGTGGTCCGGAACGATTTAGTTCGACCATGGAGAAAATTAATTTGAGTCTGGTAATTTCAATGTTTGGCTAAATTTTGCCTTTTTTACCCTACTTTTTTGGCGAATTACTATCTCTAATAAAGCAACATCCTAATAAACCAACGAAAATAACACAGATAAAGTTAAATAAAAACTAAAAACAACACAGAAAAAGTTTTTATGTTCTACAGCTTCAGCTCGAGTTGAACCTGATGACTTGGCAACTTCATCATCCGAGTAAAAACACACAACAACATTGGCTGTCCTTATGTTTTCAACTTTACCACCACTGGTGGGTAGAATTTTTGTTTTAAATTCAGAAACATGAATTAAAATATATATGAGCAGTAAATAAGTGTTGCTTTCATATTCTTATGTAGAGTAATGACAATATGTTTTCACATGTGCGCACTTACATACGTGCAGTCTCACTTTTTTCTTTATCATTAATGGTTTGCTACTTTTATTGTTCCATTTATTAACATTAAATAACATTACTTAAAACAACCATATTAATTTTTTACATTAATTTTACTACAGCTACAACCAGTGTCTTATTTTCTTCAGTTTTATATGTAGAACCAATCAGTCACTGGTTTTGTAATCAACGAAAACAATCCCATCTCATTTCCTCGTGTGTTTTAATAATCTACGTATCATTAATGAATTGTATTGCTCATTTTGCACACATAAACATTAATTCAATCAAAAAGAAATTCAGTAATAAACAATAATGAATTTTTTGTACGTAAGAGAAATGACGCTGTTTACACGATTGTGCACGTCTGAACGTTGGCGGGCCGCTCAAACCCGTCAAAATTCGACTTTCCGCCGTCAAAATTTTAAATTGTGTAGTTTTTTTTTGTGTCCAAATAAAAAATTTTGAATTAAAAACTCGCAAAATTTGAGAAGCTACTGTACAACATTTAACCCCTCAATATGTCTTCAAAGAGACCATGAAGCAGAGAAAGTGGTGCTAGTGCTTCCAAGCATAAGCACAAGTCACTATCTATCCAGGAAAAGGGTGGATTTCTATGGTCCGGAAATTTCCATGGTCCGGCACCGGTCAGGTCCCGAGGTTGCCGGACTAGAGAGGTACAACCTGTACTCACTGATGGGGCGAGTGTGTGGTGGGTAGTGGAGAGGAGGAGGGTGGCAAGTCACTGAGACCCAGCGGGTGGCTCCTCCTCCTGGTTTAAAACCTCCATTTTCGTAGCAATGTTAATGGTCATACGTTGCTTCTTCACAACACTAGCATCAGTAGCTCTTCATGGGCGTTTGGAAGCCATTTCGAATGGTTAGAGTACAGTATTATGAGCAAAAACACTTAAAACACGCACGAACGCTGTGGTAGCTTAACAAAGACTGGAAACACTTGGGGACGCAGTGACGCTCCATGGGTGAGAGCGTAGCGCGCCAAGATGATGTGCCGTACAAAGTAGTCCGTGACGACGTCGTACTGAATCGGAGGATGTTAACCGAATCATGGGTATCTAAAGAATAGAGACGTTATAACGAAACAACTTTATCGTGGGCAACGTTAAACAAGGACTTGCTTATTTTTTAAAACTTTTATGCCACTTTACTGCTCAGTATAGGAGCCACAATATTAGAACAGACTCCCTCAGTTCAGAAGCTCATCACACAAGACCCTTAGCTCTATGAACTACAATACATAGTCTCCTAGGCTCTACCCATATCAAATTCTGCAGAGGTTACGCCATCATTTAAAGGAAATTATCTCATTCAGTCATCTGGCTATTGCATTGGTACAGAAATAAACAATATATTCAGGACATTGCACTAACTTCTTCACCCACTGGTCCAGTTAGACAAAAACCTCCAGTCCTTTACTTGTAAAACATTTCAGTCCAAAGCAAATTTTCAAAAGTCAAACCCTTTGGGTAATGACACACTGTATTTTCATTAACTACTATAATGTCTGAAATAGAGAAAATCAATATAGAATGCCATTTTTGTTTTATAGTCCACATTCAACTTTTAAGGACCAATTAGAACTACAGCAGGGAGACCAAGATATACATTACGGGTATATTGTTTTTAAATTTTTTTGGAAAATTTTTTGTCTATGACTCATATTAACAAAACATTCAAAGTACTGTATTTAACGAACAAACTACATCAACTCAGAAGTCACTGAGGCAAGTGATTCAGTTGTAAACATTTCTACAATGCCATAGAAAGATTTTAAATGTGCCATTTCAATTTGATTATACAAATCCAGTACAACACTGTACTGTACAGTGAAAAGGGTAACTAATATATGTATGCATGACAATGATATTGATTTGTAGTGATTATCATAATGATGTTTCATCAATTTTAATAAGAGTTTGAACTTCATTTATCCAAAGCACAAAATAATATCCTTACTACTTACAAAAAAATGTGACTAATTTACCTCGTCCTGAGCGTGAGCCCACTTCACTGCCATCCTTCGGCCCAAGATAATCTTTCCGTCAAGTACCCTCATAGCTGTCTGGGCAGACTTGGAGGACTCAAATGTCACGAAGGCATACCCACGGGGTTGTCCTGCCTGCGGTCCCGATCGATGGTAAAGAAAGTCAAATTCCACCAGGGGGCCAAAGTTTTCCACCATTTTAAGGAGTTGATACCAATTGGGGAGAGAAAGCACCTTAATTAGATATGCACAACTTCAATCAAATATTTATTAATTATCTATAGTACAGTAGAGTCCTGTAGTTCTTGATAAAACAAGCTAATGTGTCCCCGAGGTGAGTTTTTCCTTTGATATTCGTAATTCTTGTTGATACTGTACACTATGATGTCCTCCACTCACATCTCGTGGCTAAGAAGGGTTTCCTGGGAGTACAGTACAGAAGACCCTTGCCATTCACGAGTTTGTGATTTGTGATTTCGATAATTCGCGGTAAGCAGATGGTGGCTACAGTGGCTAGCTTGCAAGCCTTTTCCCGCAGCACAAGACACCCCACGCAGCAACTCATATTGTACTCTCAAAACTTTAGTGTTTCTGTGTGAAATGGCCCCTAAAAGACTGCCTAGTGTCAGTGCTAGTGATGCTAATGGAGTGAAATGTAAAAGGCAGAAGTCAGTGATGACTCTGACAAAGAAAGTTTTATTATTAGATAGGTTAAAAGGGGGGATGAGTGCTGCCCTGGCTAGTCATTTGTTTGGTATAGGTATACAGTAATGCACTAAGGTAGTATAAGTTGCCATTCGCAGTTTTACCAATTCGTGCCACATCTCAAAACCTATCCCTTGCGAATGGCAAGGGTCTACTGTACAGAATACAGTCTAGGAAAATGTGATCTCACTTATGAAATGTTTTTCATAAATTAGGGACTGCCTTTATTTGCAAGAGAAGAGGAAAGGGAAATTTCCAATTCATAACTTGAATAATAAACTTTATTTACTCTCAAAATATATTAACTTGTACCTGTACAGTACTACATTTTTTTCTTTTTAATCCTGGAATTTTAATGTTAGTTCTTTATCATATGCTGTATGATATCGATGTCTAAACTATGAAGATTTTAATAACAATAATCGTATTCCAAATATTGTACTGTACAGTGTTATCACTATGATATTGGCGGGAATACTTACTCTCTTAGCCGAGAATCAAGATTCCCAACCCATAATCTTCTATCATCAGTTCTTGCTGAATCCTTAGGGGGAAGAGGGACAGGCAGAGTTACCTCCTGAAACACAAATGATGGATTAACCCCTTCACTATTGGATGCCACTTTTAATATTTTATTTGGCTAACACTGATAATTTTTTCAGCACAAAGACCCCCCCCCGTACCCAAGGGTACACAGCGTTACACAGCACAACCACCTCACCATTCTCATTTTAGGTCACTCATTCATGCATATGTCATCCTCTTTAACTGCCATAAAACTTCGTCTGTCCTGCACCATTTGCATACATCAATGCAACAGCTCCCTAACTTCCACGAGTTACTTCTGACTCTTGCAACTGAGCTAGGTTCAGCACCCCTTCCAACACTGATCATGTCACCCAGGTAGTAGAACTACCGGGTAATTGACACAACCTAGGGACACTTAAAAGTGGGCATCATCCTGCAGCCTGCCATCTACCCACTGCATCTTTTGTGTGCCCACCTTCCACACTCACTGCACAATTATTCCTGATTTGATCCCAACACCTTCCTTACTCCAGAAAGAATGTGGCCATTTTCCACTTTCCATCATGGGTCCCTCACCCACATCGCTTTTGTTTTTGCCACAGTCACTCTACATCTCTTAGACTGTATTACATCCTTCCATATATTAAATTTCTCCGCTGTCTCTGCCATACTGTACTATCTGCTTTCATAATTTTTGAGGGGATATCAATTTCATTGTCAAGCTGAATTTACATCAATGCATTAGGTTCCAGCTTGAGTTTAGTATGTTATTTTATACTAGGTTTGGAAAAGTCGCTCGGATGCATTTGTCAACGGAAAAAGTGCAGACACACTATCTTCACATACATACAGTATTTATTCCTAACAAAACTTACAGAAGAACAAAAGTAAGAAAGTTGCAATTCCTCAAATTTTGGGGGTAGTATTCTAGAGGTAAATAGTGTCCTTCTACAAATAATTTTCATAAAGTACTGTAGTTGATTATTATGAGTCAGTGCTCTAGAGTACAGGTTGTATCTCTCTAGTCCGGCATTCTGTGGTCCGGAAACTCCTGTGGTCCGGAACGATTTTAGTTTGTCCAATAGGTAGATAGGCAGCTTCTTCTTCTTTTTTTTTTTTTATGTGAATTATTATTACAGGACTATTAAATTTTTGCCCCTCAGGCCCCAAAGTGGGTCAGTGACCTATGCCCGGGTGGGCTAATCCCCTTGGGGAAAAAAAAAAAAAAACAGCCGCGGGAAATTAAGGTTTGTTTACATCCGGCAGTTCGGCTGCTCTCTTTCTCGCTCTCTCTGCTTGTCTATACAGAGTACAACATTTAACCCTTCAATATATATGAGCAGTAAATAAATGTTGCTTTCATATTCTTATGTAGAGTAATGACGATATGTTTTCACATGTGTGCACTTACATACGCGCAGTCTCACTTTTTTTTTACCATTAATGGTTAGCTACTTATATTGTTCCATTTATTAACATTAAATAACATTACAGGTACTTCAAACAACCATATTATTTTTTTTACATTAATTTTACTACAGCTAAAATCAAGGTCTTATTTTCTTCAGTTTTATATGTAGAACCAATCAGTCACTGGTTTTGTAAGCTTTAACATAAACAATGCCGGCAGCCGTCTCATCTCCTCTAATATTCCACGTATTATTAATAAATTGTATTGTTAATTTTGCACACACATACATTAATTCAATAAAAACAAATTCAGAAACATTAATTAAAATATATATGAACAGTAAATAAGTGTTGCTTTCATATTCTTATGTAAAGTAATGATGATAAGTTTTCACGCGTGCGCACTCACATACGCGATCTCTGTTTTTTCTTTACCCTTATCGTTTGCTACTTCTATTGTTCCATTTATTAACATTACAGTACTTAAAACAACCATATTAATTTTACTACAGCTACAACCAAGGTCTTATTTTCTTCAGTTTTATACAGTATTACCCCGCTTAACGCGTTTCACTTAACGCGTTTTCATATACGCGGTGCCTCGCCAGAGCTGAACTTTCACTTAACACGGATTTTTCCACATATACGCGGTGAGTGTCCGGCTCGAGACGCTATTTTTAGATTTGCCCCACCCGCCACCCTGCCTGACTGCCTGTTTTAGCTCATAAAATTCATACAAATTACCCGGCCAGAATATAATTTACATTGCTGGAATTCTTATAATTTGGTGATCATTTTGAATATAAACATCATATATTTTGCATTAGACATACAAATTTTAGATAAAAAATTTTCTCAGAGTAACTATGTTATCTTTTGTGCAAAATATATGACATTTATATTCAAAATATTCCTGGTCTTACAAGGAATCCAGCAATGTCAATTATATTATCCTAACTTTAGTTTGAGGTATTATTTATTACAAAAAAGTTAAGTATTCTGGTTTTCCCACACATCTCCTTGGGACGGTTGGTGGGGGGTGGGGGGGAGGGAGGGACCGACCGACCATCTGTTACCCTGTGAAGAATATTTTTTTTTTTTTATTAACTGAAGATATTTGTTTTAGCTCATAAAATTCATACAAATTACCCAGTCAGAATATAATTTACATTGCTGGAATTCTTATAATTTGATGATCATTTTGAATATAAACATCATATATTTTGCATTAGACATACAAATTTTAGATAAAATGTTTTCTGAGTAAATATGTTATCTTTTGTGCAAAATATATGACATTTATATTCAAAATATTCCTGGTCTTACAAGGAATCCAGCAATGTCAATTATATTATCCTAACTTTAATCTGAGGTATTATTTAATACAAAATGTTAAAATTTATTTTTTTCACCCCACATCTCTTGAAGGGAGGATTGGTGGGGGGTGGGGGGGAGGGTTGGGACTGACCGCGCGGTTGGGGGGGGAGGCAAGGTGGGGTACTTTGATTGACAGATAGTGTCGTGAAGATTATTTTTTTTTTTATTAACTGAAGATATTTGTTTTAGCTCATAAAATTCATACAAATTACCCGGTCAGAATATAATTTACATTGCTGGAATTCTTATAATTTGGTGATCATTTTGAATATAAACATCATATATTTTGCATTAGACATACAAATTTTAGATAAAATTTTTTCTCTGGGTAACTATGTTATCTTTTGTGCAAAATATATGACATTTATATTCAAAATATTCCTGGTCTTACAAGGAATCCAGCAATGTCAATTGTATTATCCTAACTTTAGTTTGAGGTATTATTTATTAAAATTTAGTGGTTTTCCCCCAAAAATTTCTCAGAGAGGGAAGAGCCGGCAGTGTAGTGTGAGAGGGGGAGGGAGTTGAGTCCATTATTTGAATGGACATTAACTTGGCGACTGTATTTCTCTATTTCTCTTAAGTATTAATTGTGTGCATGTACCATCATAAAATTAAGATGTTATTTTTACTACAACATAGTTATGTGTCTTCAAAAAGTGGAGTTTGGGGGTCGGGCCAGTTTCTATTGGAATTAATCCCATATGTTCTGTTGTTCACTTAACGCGGATTTCACTTAACACGGGACCCTCTGGGTTCTATTGACCGCGTTAAGTGGGGTACAACTGTATGTAGAACCAGTCAGTCACTGGCTTTGTAATCAACGAAAACAATGCTGTGTCATTTCCTCGTGTGTTTTAATATTCTACGCATTATTAATGAATTGTATTGCTCATTTTGCACACATAAACATTAATTCAATAAAAAAGACATTCAGTAATAAACAATAATGAATCTTTTGTACAGAAGAGAAATGACGCTGTTTACACGATTATGCACGTCGTCTGCACGTTGGCGGGCCGTTCAAACCCGTCGAAATTCAAGTTTCCGCCGTCAAAATTTTAATTTATTTATTTTTTTGTGTTCCAATAAAATACATTAAGAATTAAAAACTCGCAAAATTTGAGAAGCTACTATACGACATTTAACCCTTCAATATGTCTTCAAAGAGACCATGATGCAAAGAAAGTGGTGCTAGTGCTTCCAAGCATAAGCACAAGTCACTATCTATCCAGGAAAAGGGTGAATTTCCATGGTGCGGCACCGGTCAAGTCCCGAGGTTGCCGGACTAGAGAGGTACAACCTGTATTACCAAATGAATATTCTCAGGCAAGACATTATATACCAATTATGGTTCACTTTAGTTAGTCGGTTCAGGTTAAATATCAGGGTTAATATTCGGTAGTGACCAAGCATGGAACTGTATATTGATTTGCATATAGGGAGATAAAGCAAAAACACAAAATAATAATAAAAAAATTTTCTCCACTGCATAATTTGTCTAAAATTTGTTTTTGAGTTTTTGTGACTTTTCAATTACAGGTCAGGTTCTTTAGGTTCTTGGTCTTTTCTTTGGTAATACTTGAGATGGCTAACACCAGGAGTTGTTAGATTTTGTTCATATTTTACAGATATTCTTATCATTATAGCAAGTATTTTTAGAGGCGATAATGTTTTATTTTAATTATAAGTATTTATTTTTTAAGTTTTTCTCTATCTACAATACTGCGATATATCACCTGCAGTATGAAGGATGAAGGAAATTGTGGGGTAAAACATGGTGAAAAAAATTATCATGTCTCTAAGGAGAATGACAAGACCAATCCCAGGCACTAGGAACCTTGAGAGACGTAGAGTGAGGGGCGATATGATAGAGGTGTATAAATGGAAGTCAGGGCTGAACAAAGGGAACATTACCAAGCTACTCAAACTATCCAACCAGGAGCGAACTCGCAACAATGGTTTAAAATTAGACAAATTTAGATTCAGGTGCGAAATAGGTAAACATTGGTTTGGAAATAGAGTAGCGGACGAGTGGAACAAGTTACCAAATATCATCATTAACTCGAATACGCTGGATAGCTTCAAACATAGGTTGGATGGATATACAGCCACTCCTCGACTTATGACGGGGTTAGGGACCCAAATCCAGGTCGCAAGTTGAATTGGTCGTAAGTCGAAAATGCGAAGATAATACATAGAAAATCTAAAATGGATGTCTCTTTTTCTTCTCAGCACCACAAAACTCTCGCTTTTCGGCATGCCAGCCATTTTAAAGGGAATCACAAACGAAAAATTTGTCAGTACACAGCGCAATCACTAACGTCGGGACTCGAAAATACGTAATTTGAAAATTTTTTAGTACGACTGGGGTGGTCGTATGTCTGGGTGGTCGTAAGTCGAGTAGGTCGTAAGTCGAGGAGTGGCTGTATGAGCAATAGGGGTTGGGTGTAAATGGGACTGCCCAGTATGGGCCAATAGGCCCGCTGCAGTTTCTTCCATTCTTATGTTCTTATGTAAATGCTTTGTACGTGAAGAAATTAGTTATTTATTGTAAATAGTCCTCTGAAAATCTGCAAGCAGCACGTGATGTCATCTGCTCAGTTTGTTTACAACCGACCCGCTAGGTTCTAGTGTACTCTCACATCCACAAAAAACATAAAATTACACCATGACACTTCAACAAGGTAGCATTTATTGTTACCTGATATCAAAATAAGTATTTTCTGTTTAATATGGCAGCTCCGGACTCTGGCAAGAAAGTTAGGTAAGGTTAGGTAGGTTTCTTTGGTTGGTTTGGTCAAGTTTGGACCTTGACTGTTGCTAGTTTGGCAGACAATTTTGGTCTTATTTTACTAAATATTTCATGCTTAATACAATGGAGATGGTCTTTTTTCATGGAAACGCTAAATTTAATTTTTCTTTCAACTTCCAAGTTGAGTATCGCGAAGTATAAATTTTTTTATTTTTTTTACAATACTATGGCCGTTTCCCATTGAAAATAAATAAATATTGAGAAAACTGAAAGTGAAATTGTGGAAATAATACCTGAAAGTGCTTTTGTTATGGAAGTCAGTTTATGTTAGTGGGGAAAGTTATCGACTAAAGATGGTATCACCCCAGCCCCTACGAATGGTAAGGTTAGGTTATGATAGGTACGGTAAGGTTAGGTTATGATCGGTAAGGTAAGGTTAGGTTAGGTTAGGTTTTGATTGGTTAGGTTATGATTGATTAAATTAGAAATTGGTTAGGTTATGATTGATTAAATTAGAAATTGAGGGTCGGGGGGCAGAGATCCCCTTTACATTTTCAGGTAAGAATTGGCAACAATTTCAGTTTCAATTTCTACAATATTTGTTGTTTTTCAATGGAAAACAGTCGTATTAATGTGTAAAAAGAAAAAATAATAAAATAAAAACATTTTTTTCTAACTTCGTGATTCTAAATTTGGAAGTTGAAAAAATAAATAAATTTAGCGTTTCCATACAAAAAGACCATCTCCATTGCATTAAATATAAAATATTGAGCAAAATGAGAACATTTTTTTTTACTAAACTAGCAAGTCTAAGAATAAATATTTACCAAAATACTTACTACCCATACTGTATAATGATAAGAACATCTGTGGAATAAATTAACGTAATTGAAAAACGCCTTTTGGCATTAACCATCTGCTCCAGGATTACCTTTGCTTTTGTCTTCTTGGTTTTGGTTAGGTTTGCACACTGGGGGTTATGTCAGATCCTTCTGGTTTCTCTGGTTAGGTTAGGTTTAAGTTAGACATGTATACTGGTATTTGTGTCGTTAGGTTAAATCACTACTGACTATCTACCAACAGCAGGTTAGGATAGTTAATTTTAAATGTTTTAAAGTAAATGCTTGACACCATAGTTACCATATTGTCCAAACATATATTTATTAAGAGATATGGTAATATAGTTACCTCTACACATCATCATCATCATCCATTAAAGGATGTTGATGACCAATTTTAAGTTTGGGAAGTACGAGGAACATTGTCTAAGGTAACGTATTTTGGGTAATATTACCGTTTTGGTAACTCAGCGAATTTTAGGATTTTAGGTTTAGGTTAGGTTAGGTTGAAATTATGTTTTCCAATGGTTTTTTATGTGTTTTGAACGATAGGAAAACCATAATTTCAACTTCCAATTGGATGGATGACCGAAACGATGATCTTACCGTGTTTTATATTGAGCTTAATTAAAACCCTTCTAAGCTCCCCAACATCTCTCAAGAAAGCCCATAGTCGAGGGTATAGTGTGTCGTTACATCCTCACCCATACGACACTTGTATTAGATAGGGGATTGCAGTGCCGCCTTTTCAAATCAGTTCCATAATTTATTTATAAGTTTAATATATGTGCAAATGTAATCCACTAAAAATTACTCACGGCCGTCATCCTTCTGGGCCTTGATGATAGAAATCAATAGCAATGTCTTTAGCAACTTCAGCTGTAGCAGTGTTACCAAATGTACTTTAGCGCAAGGAGGGGTGGGCTAAAGCCAAATTGGCTATACTTGAGAATGAACTGTGATTATTACGGGGGATATGAACTGTTATCCACAATATTACATTGGAATGAATTTAAATAAACACTACAAAGATAATCAATGTTTTACATAAATCCTTGAGCATGGAGTCCACCCAGCGGCCCCAGACACTTTCCTCGCTCGCCATATGTTCGTTGTTCCAATACTTGTTTTATTTTCAACTTCAGTGACGACCAAGACTGACTATATTATTTCATGTACTATATAGTGTTGTCTCACTCCGAAAAAGTTACCCTTCACTGTTTTCTGGACTAGCGGCCTCTTCACCCCTGAGCTGTGACCCCTTGTGGAGAGAGCATCCGCCAGCTCCAGGTAAGGACAATCGGCTGAGTAGTGCCCTTTGAGATGTTTATATACCTCAATTAGGTCCCCCTTGCTCGGCTGTAGTATAAGCTAGGCAATTTCAGGCCCACCAGATTGGTGCCGGCACTTCGGCACCTCAGCTACCCAGAGACATTAGAGCGCCTGTAATTGCCTCGCTTATACTGCAAACGGGCAAGGGGGGACCTAATTGACGTATATAAACATCTCAAAGGGCACTACTTAGCCGATTGTCTATACCTGGAGATGGCGGACGCTTGTAGTGGATTCCTCCCCTACAAACGCCGTTTGTCGCTGACTCTCGAATTCCCCAGTGTATGCCTCGTGGTCTAGGTCAGCAACCAGCGCCGCCTTACATGACTGAGGTCAACTATTAAGCCACGCCTACCTCCGCTATATAAGACCTTACTTCGTGGTGACCTTGTAGGGTAATGAGATATGTGTTCACATGAGAACATAAGAACATAAGAATGGAGGAAACTGCAGCGGGCCTATTGGCCCATACTGGGCAGTCCCGTTTATACCCAACCCCTATTGCTCATATAAGCATCCAACCTATGTTTGAAGCTACTCAGCGTATTCGAGTTAATGATGATATTTGGTAACTTGTTCCATTCATCCACTACACTGTTTCCAAACCAGTGTTTACCTATTTCACGCCTAAATCTAAATTTGTCTACAGTAATTTAAAACCATTGTTACCGGTTCACTCCTGGTTGGATAGTTTGAGTACCTTTGTAATGTCCCCTTTGTTTAGCCCTGACTTCCATTTATACACCTCTATCAGGTCGCCCCTCGCTCTACGTCTCTCGAGGGAGTGCAAATTAAGATGCTTTAACCTGCCTCTATACTCAAGGTTCCTAATGCCCGGGATTAGTCTTGTCATTCTCCTCTGAATTCTGTCCAAGGATTCTATATCCATTCTGTAATACGGTGACCAGAACTGAACTGCGTAATCCAGGTGTGGTCTCACAAGAGCAAGATACAGTTTTAGGATGACCTGGCTAGTCTTGTAACTAACACTCCTTTGTATGAACCCAAGTACTTTATTCGCCTTGTTACGAGCAAAAACACATTGTTTACTTGGCTTAAGGTTCCTACTTACCATTACTCCTAAATCTCTCTCGCAGTCGGATTTCTCTATGGCATCGTTGTTCATCTGGTATCTGGTTTCCCTGTTTACATCTCCTATACTGAGTACTTTACATTTGTCCAAGTTCAATTTCATCTGCCATTTTTCAGACCATTCGAAAAATTTGTTTAGATCTTCCTATTTTAGTGTCATCAGCAAATTTGCTTATGTTGCTGTCTATGCCGATATCTATGTCGTTTATGTATATAATAAATAATAATGGTCCAAGTACTGAGCCTTGGGGAACTCCACTTGTGACGTTGCTCCAATGGGACTTAGTGCCATTAATGCTCACTTGCTGTTTCCTGTCCTGTAACCACGCCCTAATCCATTTAAGGATATTACCTTTGATGCCATGTGCTTCTGTCATGGTCACGTTGACTGCTGATCTATTTAACTAACATGAGTGAGTTAGCGACCCCTGAGAAGACATGTTTTTTCCCCATAGACGCTACACTTGTGTTTCCCTCCCAGAGTCCCGCCTTTGTGAAGACAGTTATCAAGTCGTTGTTATTCCACTTTCTCCTGGGAAGCTCAATCTTAAATTAGTCTGTGTAAATCAACTCAAGTAATTCGCCAGACCTTTGTCAACTGAGGGTCATCTTTGAATGAGTAACAGTTAGTTTGTTTGTGATTATTGTCATTGCGTGAGTAGCGATCACTGGCAACTCGGGGGTATTTATACCCGTGCATCGCCAGGGAAAGCGTTCCCTGACGCTGCTCCAATGTTTCTCCAGATCCCATTGTGACTCTTGGATCACTTGACAACTGTCCCGGATGTAGTAGATACACAGCAGGGACCATATATGAAACGATGGCACCGATGCTGCCTGATTAATGTGCTTCACTGCCTCTTTGGGCCAGACCCCAGACTCGCCATGTGTCTGGCTACTACCGACCACAACAACGGTGGTGAGCCCCAATGTCTACCCTGGGTTACTCCTTGGAAGTATATGTCCACAGAGAGGGTTGTAACATGTATGTTAGGGATAATTAGTTGGAAATAATTATCCCATGTTGGGTAGTGGACCCCTGTATATGCTAGTGTCAGTATTAACGTGTATGTTGAGTAAAGTAATCTACAATGAGTGCCATGTACTATGTATTGAGAGTAGGGCCAAAGAACTGGTCCTATTATGCCATGTAATGTAACACCAGTAATGTTGTGTGCAGTAAGAGTGTAAGATCTGAGTAATTACTGTTGAGTAAAGAAATAAGAAAGTAAGTAAATAAGAAAATAAGTAAAGAAGAAAGTACTGAGTCTGCAATAAGCCCAGGAGTTGAACCTGGTGGTTATATGATTAATAATATATCTTTTCCCCTTGATCTCATATTAATAAATTTGTGTTTAGAGTATTTAGGTGTATTCATTTCTCCCACAGTATTTTACCTTTATTTCAGGCCAAGTGACTTGATACCAGAATTACCATACCCATGTGCCTTGACCCTTGACTATGCTACTAAAAGAATGACCATGCTACCAAAAGAATAGGTGACAAAACTGAGTAAGAGTAAGAACTAAGAGAAGTAAGCAAGATGAGGATGGTGTAGAGGTGTGGGAAACGCGCACCCTCACACTTCTACCTTTCTAATTAGTCTTTCGTGGGGGACTCTGTCGAAGGCTTTGCTAAAGTCGAGATATACCACATCATAATTGTGCCCCTCGTCCACCGATTGGAAAACTGATGAAAAGAATGTTAATAGATTAGTTAGACATGAACGTCCACTTGTGAAGCCATGCTGGGAATCATTGATCAACTTGTGCTTCTCCAGGTGATTTCGAATAGAGTTTGAAATGATTGCTTCCAGTAATTTGCCTACTATTGATGTTAGACTGATTGGGCGGTAGTTAGAGGATAGTGATCTATCCCCCTTCTTGAAAATCGGTATTACATTCGCTATCCTCCAGGATTCTGGTACTACACCTGTTTTTAAGGACATGTTAAACAACTTTGCTAAGGGTATACTAAGCTATTCCTTACATTCCTTTAATACTCTGGCTAATATCTCATCGGAACCAGGTGACTTATTAGGCTTTAGTTTGTCTATTTGCTTACTACCATCGTTACTAGTCACTACTATCTCGCTTTGTTTTCTTCACTATCTCTGAATAGAATCGGTGCCCCGGGTATCATGTTTAAATTTTCGGTGGCGAAAACTGTTGAAAAATACTTATTCAAATTATTGCTCATTTCTCTGTCGTTATCAGTGAGCTCGCCGGTATCTGACCGTATTGGTCCAATCTTTTCTCGTGTTTTAGTTTGATACATATGGTAGAATCCTTTGGGGCTTGTCTCTGCCTCCCTTGCTATCCTTACCTCATTATTCCTCTTGGCTTTCCTTATTTCGGTTTTAACCCTACTCACCAATTCCCTATAATAATCCCGGAGGTAAATTTTGCCACGATTTATCCTTCTACCTATAGCCTTCCTTTGGCCAATGATGTTCTTTAAATAATTATTTATCCATTTAGGGTCATTGTTGTCTGATCTGCGTTTTTTGTATGGTATGTTCTGCCTTTGTGCATTAAGTAACTCATTATTTGAATTGTCGTGGAACTCGGCTATCTCAGATCTCGTTATCAGGTCGATGTCATCTGTCAGGTTCACGGCCAAGCGCGACACCCCCTCTCTCAGCTGCCTCTTTAAACTGTCAAAGTTTGCCCTTCTGAAATCTGGTACTTTAGTGGAATTTTCCTTACGTCTGCCCTGAAAATCTAACTGGAATCTAATTTCTTTGGGATCCCTGTTTGCAAGTTCGTTCCCTACCTCGACATTGCTAATGAGGTTTTCTCTGTTTGACAGAACTAAATCGAGTATATTATTACCCCGGGTGGGTTCGGTTATATGTTGACTTAGGAAACAGTCCTGGATCATCTCGAGAAAATCCTCTGATTCTGAGTTACCTGTAAGGTCAGTCCAATCTATTTGGCCAAGGTTAAAGTCGCCTACTATACAGACTTTGTTGTGCATGGAAGCCCTGCGCATTTCATCCCAGATAAGTCGCTCATTGACTCTATCAAGATTGGGAGGTCTATATATGACTCCTGTGATTAATTTTTCCCTACCGTTGATTAATTCTATCCAAATTGTTTCTGTATTCCGCTCAGTTTTTATTTCCTTATTTATTTCGCACTTCAGATTATCCCTAACATAGATTGCTACTCCATCTCCTTTCCTGGTCTGCCCATCGGTATGGAACAGTTTGTAACCCGCAATTTGGTATTCGACCGGTAACTCACGTGAGTCGAGGTTGATCCATATTTCAGTGAATGCTAGTGTCATGATCGTGATAACGGCTAACCTGAAAACCTTAAGGATTCATATTACGCTCAAACGTCCACAAAACCTTCCGAGTCCCCCAGTGGAAACGTCCCCCGTTTTCTCTGTTTCCTTGATGACGTCATCGATAGGCCGTCTTTGTCGAAAGGGAACTTTGAATAAAATCCGCGGATTTCGTAGCAAGACGCTGTATGTTGAGACCTGTTGCCATCCAACCCTTTGTAATCAATTTAATATTGCTTGTGATAGCTCAGTCAGAGCATTTTTAGTGAGGATAATAGTAGGGAATGAAACGGAGTTCATAGTCTCAGTTTCAACATCAGAGTGTACAGTAAATTAATTCATCGAAATAGAAATAGGTGGACTCCCTGACCTATTCCGAGTGAGGGTGCCGCGGGCGTTTCAACTGTTAGTAAGTGCTCGCCCCTTCACCCATGCAGGTAGGCCATTCCACTCTGTGTTGTAATTCCCCCTTCTTTAAGTGATTTGACCCAATTAATAGTCGATTGTGCAAGTGTTACAGTAACGTAGTTGATATGCTCTGAGTGAAGTCATATTTACGTCTTTAACGTCCCCTGAAATGTGATGTCGTTGTCACTGTTAGGAAGTGCTCGCCCCTTCACCCATACAGGTCCCTAACGCAGCCTAGGCCGTGTCTGTAGCGTGGATGTTGTATCCACTGTGTCTGGGGAGATGTCCGAGGTCCAGTAGGATCAGTTACCTTCGTGAGACCCGACCGTCAGACGCTTCAGACTACCTATGGCCCCCACAGCTGGCTCGTCTGGCCCTAACGCTCGGCCTGCGAGGTGACCCCGGATCACCAAGCCACACACCACTACCAGCCCCCATCATTGGTGGATGAGTGTCTAACTCAGTAGAGCTATTTGTGTGGTGGGGTTAATCCACTGGGATCTTCAGAGTTCGTCGGAAAGTACTCCATGGTGGCAGGACCCCATGGCGGTTGCTTGAGTATCACTCCTGACGATTGAGTGTTGTAGTGGCAGTTGCCCCTGGTCTTTATGGTGCTAAGTGACTATAAGAGTTATGTGTTATTGAGTATGTCCACCCAGTAGTGGTGTGAGTGTTATTGAGTATGTCCACCCAGTAGTGGTGTGAGTGTTATTGAGTATGTCCACCCAGTAGTGGTGAGAGTATGTTGAGCCTGAGGGCATAGTACCAGATTTCGTCTGTTGGTACAGATATATTCTTTCTCCTACTTCCATATTAATGTTTAAATAAATCTTGTATTTGTATATTGCGTCTATTATTTACAGTATTTACCGTTATTTCTTCCCTATTACTTGATACTATCATTACATATACCCACGAGCCTCCTCTCGTCACGCTACCAATGGTAATAAGTATGAGAGTAAAAGGAATTGTTACTGACACACAGGCTCTTATAAAAGGGTGGCAGCCCAGGCCCTTATACTATTATATCGATTTTTTCGGTACATACCAAGGCCCTAATATCATCCATTTTGTTTATCATACCTCAACTGTTCGCGTAGTATACATTTAAGTTAGTCGTGTTCTGAGTCCTCCCCTTACCGCGTTTAGTTTTAAACTCTCTGTCTAATTTAGTTTTGTCATCATTCCTAACACTATTTCCCTGTAATCTTTCACTCAGGATGGGATGGAGAAAGGAAACTCACAATGTGCTCTCTGTATACATATTGAATCGGATGTACAATACAGCTTGTTGCTGGGTAGGCAGCATGGTTACAAGCGTTGAGTAGAGAGAGCTGGTTGGTGAGGGTGCCCAGAGGAGGACACGCGGCTTGGGGGACGCCAAGGTCGCTGGCGGGAGCGAGAGCAGCCAGGCTGGCGCGGAGGTGGAGGTGTTGCTTCCAGGTGGCAGTGAGTAGAAAGAGAGTGGTCACAGCGGTGTCAGGCCTTATAAGGCGGGGGTAGGCGTGGGTTGATAGTTGACCCCCACTCCGTAGGCGACACTGGAGCCATAGGCTGGGGAATTCGAGAAGGTTCGGCTACTCAGCGACAAACAGTGCTTGTAGGGGAGGAATCCATTACAATACTCCCCTTCCCCTCCAGGCACGGCAGGAAGCTAGAGGTTGTCAGGGTTGCGTGCCACATGTGAGGCAGAACGGGTGGTGCACGCCACATGTGAGACACGAGGGCGTGGATGAGCAGGCAGCTAGGGGGTACAGCTCTGTCTAGATACACGAGATCTGTGGGAGAAAGAGGGAGAAGGAGGGTTGTGGAGGCGATGAATGTTGTGCTTCCCTCGCGGCAGGTACAGAGTCCTCAGATGCGCCTGCTCGGGTGTGGGTCTGGGTCATGAGCAAGGGCTGTGTCAGCAGGAAGAAGGTCCATGACAGCAGCAGGGTGCATGACAGCAGCAGGGTCCACGGCAGGAGCAGGGTGCAGGACAGTAGCAGGGGGTGCCTGAGGGAGAAAAGAGGGGTGTGTGGGTCCGCGTCAGGAGCAGGGGCAGCGTCAGGAGGAGCGGCAGGGGGTACCGCTGGGCCGGGGGCGGCGTCTGAGGCAGGACGGGTGTGTTGGGTCGGTTGGACGTGGTGCTTGGGACAGGAAGAGGAGCGGCTGTCTGCTTAGAGCAGCAGAGCTGCTCTAGGGTGTCTAACCTGCGGTGTAGAGACAGTAGCTAGTGAGCCGATGAGAGCTGCCTCTGCGTGGGTAAGCCAGTCTTCCATGTTGCTTGAAGACTGGGAGAGTGATCAGTTTCTCCTCCATCCTGTGTGAGTGCGAATCTCCGGGGGTCACCATTTGTGGGGTAATGAGATATGTGTTCGCACTCAGGATGGGATGGAGAAAGGAAACTCACAATGTGCTCTCTGTATACATATTGTATTGGATGTACAATGCAGCTTGTTGCTGGGTAGACAGCATGGTTACAAGCGTTGAGTAGAGAAAGCTGGTTAGTGAGGGTGCCCAGAGGAGGACATGCGGCTTGGGGGACGCCAAGGTCGCCGGCGGGAGCAGGAGCCGCCAGGCTGGCGTGGAGGTGGAGGTGTTGCTTGCTGGTGGCAGTGAGTAGAAAAAGAATGGTCACAGCGGTGTCAGGCCTTATAAGGCAGGGGTAGGCGTGGGTTGATAGTTGACCCCCGCTCCATAGGCGGAGCTGGAGGCGTAGGCTGGGGAATTCGAGAAGGTTCGGCTACTCAGCGACAAACGGCGCTTGTAGGGGAGGAATCCACTACAACCTATCTCTTTCTACCTACAGCCACCAGCAAGCAACAACTCCGCTCCTACCTGGCGGCTCCCACTCCAGCCGGCGACCTTGGCGACCCACAAGCTGGTCCTCCTCTGAGCACCCTCATCAACCAGCTCTCTCTACTCAACGCTTGTAACCATGCTGCCTACCCAGCACCAAGCTGCATTGTACATCCAATACAATATGTATACAGAGAGCACATTGTGAGTTTCCTTTCTCCATCCCATCCAGAGTGTGAACCAATATCTCGTACCCCACAAATGGTGACCCTGGAGTAACCGCTCACACAGGGTGGAGGAGAAACATCTCATGTAAACCCACAAATGGCGACCCCTGGAGATTCGCACTCACACAGGATGGAGGAGAAACCGATCACTCTCCCAGTCTTCAAGCAACATGGAAGACTGGCTTATCCACACAGAGGCAGCTCTCATCGGCTCTACAGCTACTGTCTCTACACCGCAGGTTAGACACCCTAGAGCAGCTCTGCTACTCTAAGCAGACAGGCGCTCCTCTTCCTGCCCCAAGCACCATGTCCTACCGACCCAACACACCCGTCCTGCCTCAGACGCCGCCCCCGGCCCAGCAGTACCCGCTGCCACTGTCCTGGACCCTCCTCCGCTCCTGCCTGGCAGCCCTTGCTCCCGACGTGGCCCATGCGCCTGAGGCGGCCCCACACACCCCTTTTTTCTCCCTCAGGTACTCCCTGCTACTGTCCTGCACCCTGCTGCTGTCGGGGACCCTGCTGCTGTCATGCAACCTGCTGCTGTCATGAACCCTCTTCCTGATGTGAGGGCGCGTGTTTTCCAACACCTTCACCACCCTCATCTTACTTACTTCTCTTATCTTAGTTCTTACTCTTACTCGGTTGTCACCTATTCTTTTGGAAGCATGGACATTCTTTTGGTAGCATGGTCATTCTTTTGGTAGCATGGTCATTCTTTTGGTAGCATGGTCATTCTTTTGGTAGCATGGTCGAGGGTCTAGGCACATGGGTATGGTAATTCTGGTATCATGTCACTTGGACGGAAATAAAGGTAAAATACTGTGGGAGAAATGAATACACCTAAATACTCTAAAAACAAATTTATTAATATGAAATCAAAGGGGAAAAGATATATTATTAATCATATCACCGGTCCGACTAATTACCCAAATGTACCCAAATGTACCCAAATGTAGCCGCAATGTAGCCGCAATGAAGTCAAATAATGGTCCTACATGAATAAACCGGATTGCTAATCACTTCTCGACTAGTATTTGGTGTCACAAAGTCAAAAAAAATTGGAAAACTTACTTTAATCTGCAAGATTGTACCATCGTACGATATGTTTTCCCATGTTGAGATGGGGCTTGTCTTTGGCAGCGCCCGGTCGCCAGTCACCAGCTGACGCTGTAAGAATAAAGTCTACAAAGAACGTGGTCTATGACTCCAACCTCTCACATGGCGCACTGAGTAGGATATGTCGGGGCTCGACACGCCATTACAGCCCTGACAAGAACGCTGACATGGCCCCTACACGTCCACGATTCTCGACGCCCTCAAGGGGACGCCAGGGCTTCTCTACACCGGCCGGGAACACCACGCGCGCCCAGCAGCAGGCCATGAGTGCATTGATGGCTCAGATGGCGTCTCTAGGTGCTAGCGGTGGTCATGCTTCTATGCCGGTCATGAAGCCCTCAGCAGCTGTCGCTCCAGAGAAGTGTGAGGCAGAAATGCCAGCAGCTGCGTTTAGGACATGGAGGCGGTCCATCGAGTCATGGATGCTGTTGAACGGGTGGCCACAACTGGTGGCTACACTCCACATTCGCCTGAACTTCGTCCCTGCACTCCAAAGGGTGATTGACTCAAGATACCCCAGCGGTCAGTGGGAGCAGCTCTCGCCCAAAGAAGCCCTGGACGCCATCAGTGGAATGGTTCTTCAATCTTCAAACCAAGCTGTGAAATGGAACGAGTTTTTCAACAGCAAACAAGGTGAAGAGGAGCCCATGAAAAGGTATTTTCAACGATGCTTCGCAAAGGCAGTGGAGTGTGAATTTAAATGTCCCACCTGTGATAACGATCTCTCAGAGTACATGCTATTACGTAAAGTTATGGTGGGCCTGAGTAACCCAGTGTTGAAAAGGGAAATTTTCCAGGGGTACTCTAGTTATAATAGTGTTGAAGTGCTTAGAAACAAATCCATGTTATTTGAGGCAGCAGTGAGAGATGCTGGTGTATTGTGTCGTACGTCTGGCCAGGCAGTGGTGGGAACAGCCGCGGAGGCAGTGGCGGTTGGTGATGACGTCACCGGTGAGTCTGAGGTAGCTGCCGCCCGACCTCGACACCCCAGTCGCGTGCACTGTGGTAACTGCGGCATGTCTCATGCCTCTGGTAAAAGTAACTGCCCTGCAAGTGGGGCTACATGTCGCAATTGCTGTAAGGTTGGTCACTTCAAAAGGTGTTGTAGGAGTAAGTCAGCCCTAAGTGCTCCTGTGGATGTGTCAGGCGCTGTTACAGTGGCAACAGCCCAGCTATCCCGCCACCCCAGGTTACAAGTGTTCGTGTCCCAGGCCGGGGGCAATTCCCCAGCCACCCCCGTGCTGGCTGTAGCTGACACGGGTGCTATGGTGTGTGTGGCAGGCGCATCCCTGCTCCGGGACATCGGTTTGTGTCCGGGGCAACTTCGGGCCCGTAATGGCCTAAGGGACGTGGCGAACAAACAGCTCAAGTGTCTGGGGTCCGCCCCCTGCCGCCTCGGTGTGGACGAGGGGTCCACCGTCCAGGAGGTCTACTTCGTGCAGACAGCCAAGGCCCTCTATCTGTCATTGGAGGCCTGCAAGTGCCTCAACTTGGTGCCTGTCGACTTCCCGCTCCATAGACGTGCTGTGGCTGCCGTGGGCGATGGAGGGGAGCGGCACACTGCCGACGATCTACCTCCGAACCGTTTACCTGAGAGCAGCCGTTTCCCGCCGAGGCCAGTTGAGATACCCTTGCCTCCTTTGGAGGAGAATGTGGCCAGGCTGGAGGCATGGCTACTCACGCACTTTTCGTCTACCGCATTCAACACCAGCAGGTCCCCACTGCCAGTCATGACTGGTCCCCCTCACCGTATCCACCTGACGCCCGGCACGACCCCCTACGCCTGTCACACACCCGCTCCCGTTCCGAAACACTGGGAAGCGGAGGTGAAGGCCCAGTTGGAGGAGGACGTCAGGAGAGGCGTCATCCAGCCAGTGCCTGCTGGTGAGGCTACGGAGTGGTGCGCCAGGATGGTCGTGGTGGCCAAGAAAAACGGTCAGCCCAGGCGCACTGTGGACTTCCAACGCCTCAATGCAAGCTGTCTGAGGGAGATGCACCACACACCTGCACCATTCGACATGGTGTCTGGGGTGCCAGTGCACTCGTTCAAAACCGTCGCCGACGCCTTTTGGGGATTTCATCAAGTGGAGTTGGAGGAGGAGAGTAGGCGCCTGACCACATTCATCACGCCGTGGGGACGTTTTCGATACTGCAGGACGCCCATGGGACATTGCTCAGCGTCAGATGCTTACACCAAGAGGTTTGACGACGCTATTCAGGATGTGCCCCGCAAGTACAAGTGCATGGATGACACTCTCCTCTATGACTCCAGTGTGAAGGGGGCGTTCTGGCACACTTACGATTTTCTGGAGACCTGCGCTCGCACAGGTATCACGCTGAAACCAGAAAAGTTCTTGTTCTGCAGGAGAGAAGCTGAGTTTGTGGGTTTCCTCCTGGGGTGGGACCTGTACCAGCCCACTGCCCAACGTCTGTCAGCCATCAAGGACTTCCCCATGCCGGATCAGCCATCAATCACTGACATCAGGTCCTGGCATGGCCTGGTTAATCAGTTGGCTCCCTTCCTTGCCACTGCACCTGTGATGGAGCCCTTCCGTGAGCTCCTCAAGAAGCCAGTGGGCAAGCAGGTGTATTGGGACGACCAGCTGCGGCTCAAGTTTCGCCAGGCCCAGGACACCATCTGTCAGTTGGCCAGAGACGGCTTGGTGTACTACGACAAATCCAGGCCTACGGCAGCTGTCACTGATTGGAGCAGGGAGGGCATCGGCTTCGTCGTCCTGCAACAATACTGTGCCTGTGCCTCTCCAGAGACGCCCTTCTGCTGCAGAGGAGGGTGGCGGTTGGCTCTGTGTGGTAGCCGACATCTGAGCACGACCGAGGCCGGTTATGCTGCAGTAGAAGGGGAGGCCCTGGCTGTGGTGTGGTGCCTGCTCAAGGCCAGGCTGTTCCTCCTTGGCTGCCCGAACCTCATTCTGGTGACGGACCACCTCCCCTTAGTTGGCTTGGTAGGGGACAGAGCCTTCACGGATGTGGCGAATCCGCGCCTGTTCAGGCTCAAGGAGAAGACCCTGCAGTACCGATTCACGGTCAAATACTTGCCAGGGAAGCGGAACTGTGCAGCTGACGCCCTATCCCGCTTCCCCTCCCTCAGGGCGGCGCCTGATGCGGAGGACATGGACCAAGAGGAGGACCTGTGCGCTGCAGTGTGTGCAGTCACAATCGCAGCACTGGATCAGGATGGGTGCATCACTATGGACGAAGACACAGTATGCAAAGCGGCTGCGGACGACCCAGTGTACCAGATTCTAGTGTCGAGGGTGCTGGCGGGCGACTGGCACCCCCACAAGTCGCAGGAGGTGGCCTGTCTGCGCCCGTACTTCTCGGTGAGGGACAGGTTGGCTGTGGTCAGGGGTTTGGTCACCTACACCTTTGACCAGGGCTGCGTGCGCCTTGTCATCCCCGACTCCCTCCGCCACCGGGTCGCCGTTAACCTGCATGTGGGGCACCAGGGCCTCGACTCAATGCTCAGGCGGGCCCGGCAGTCTGTCTATTGGCCTGGCATGGAGGGTGACCTGCAGTATCATCGGTCCCGGTGTGCTGCTTGCGAGACCCACGCCCCTTCCCAGCCTCCGGAGTCGTTGGTTCTGACCCCAGCGCCAGACTATCCCTTTCAACAAGTGGTGGCCGATTTGTTCCACCTGCAGGGCCGCACGTACCTAGCATATGCTGACCGACTGACAGGTTGGCTGGAGATCGCCCACTTCCCCAACGAGGCCACCTCTGGAAAAATCATCGCCAGTCTGCGGGCCTACTTCACGAGGTGGGGGGTACCTGAGCAGATCTCCACAGATGGAGGTACCAACCTTGCCAGCCTTGAGATGACAGATTTCCTCAAGTCATGGGGGGTCGAGGTGCGCCTCTCGTCGGCCCACTTCCCCCAGTCAAATGGCAGGGCAGAGGCTGGGGTCAAGGCTGCCAAGAGGCTCCTCAGGGATAACACTGGGCCCGGGGGTAGCCTGGACTGCGATAGGACATCCCAGGCCCTCCTCCAGTACCTGAACACGCCTCTGCGGGGGGTGAACAAGTCGCCCGCCCAACTTGCCACCGGCCGCCAGCTCCGTGACGGCGTTCCCGTGGCCAGACAGCACTATAAGGTGGACCAGCACTGGCGGCGGGCACTTCGTATGAGGGAGGTGCGCTTGGCCGAAACACAGGATGGGGTCCTGTCGCGGAGGGAGGTATCCCGCCAGCTGGCTCCCCTAGTCGTGGGCACGCAGGTGCGTGTGCAGGACGCAGCTACCAAGCTCTGGGACAGGACAGGCATAGTGGTGGAAGCCCGCCCTCACAGGCAGTATGCCGTCAGGTTGAGTGGCAGTGGCAGGGTGTCCATCCGCAACAGACGCCACCTGCGAAACGGCTCCACACCTGTGCCTACTACTCCGGTGGTGCACCAAGCTGTGCCTCCTGGCCCCCCTTCTGCTGTGCCCTCCATACCCGCGCCCTCCTCCGCACCCACGGCCCCTCCCCAGTCGAGCGCGGCCAGGCCCAGGAGAGGCCGTAGGCCTCCGGGCTGGTTGACGGACTACGTGGTGTAGTGTATGTGATGTAAAATCAGTTTAGAGGTTTTTTTTTTGGTTTGTTTTTTTCCTTTGTTTGACTCGTTTTTCCTGCATTATTGTTGTTTTTATGAATGCATTGTTTTCCTTTTGTTAGTTCAAATGTGCATTGTCATTTCCTTTTAACTTGGGGGGGGGGAGATGTAAGATTGTACCATCGTACGATATGTTTTCCCATGTTGAGATGGGGGCTTGTCTTTGGCAGCGCCCGGTCGCCAGTCACCAGCTGACGCTGTTAGAATAAAGTCTACAAAGAACGTGGTCTATGACTCCAACCTCTCACATAATCTGAGTTAATAGATCGCGTGCATGTACCGAGGGAGCGAGTAATTACCCAAATGTACCCAAATGTAGCCAAATGTAGCCGCAATGAAGTCAAATGATGGTCGAACAAGCGTAAATCGGTCTGTGAATCACTTCTCGATTATTATTTGGTGTCATAAAGTCACAAAAATTTGGTAAACTTAGTTTAATCTGAGTTGTGTTATGTTAGGTTAGGTTAGGTTAGGTTCGGTACATGCACTTAATCTATTAACTCAGATTAAATTAAGTTTACCAATTTTTTGTGACTTCGTGACACTAAATACTAGTCGAGGTTAGGTTAGGTTAGGTTAGGTTAGGTACATGCACTCGATCTATTAACTCAGATTAAATTAAGTTTACCAATTTTTCGTGACTTCGTGACACCAAATACCAGTCGAGAAGTGATTGGCAGTCCGATTTATTCATGTAGGACCATTTTTTGACTTCATTGCGGCTACATTTGGGTACATTTGGGTAATTACTCGCTCCTTCGGTACATGCACGCGATCTATTAACTCAAATTAAATTACGTTTTCCATTTTTTTTACTTTGTGACACCAAATACTAGTCGAGAAGTGATTGGCAATCCGATTTATTCATGTAGAACCATTATTTGACTTCATTGCGGCTACATTTAGGTACATTTGGGTAATTAGTCGGACCCCATATAACTACCAGGTTCAACTCCTGGGCATATTGCAGACTCAGTACTTTCTTCTTTACTTATTTTCTTTACTCAACAGTAATTACTCAGATCTTACACTCTTAATGCACCCAATCTTACTGGTGTTACATTACATGGCAGAGCAGGACCAGTTCCTTGGCCCTACTCACAATACATAGTACATGGCACTCATTGTAGATTACTTTACTCAACATACTCGTTAATAATTAAATCAGCAGGTACCTGGGGTCCACTACCCAACATGGGATGATTATTTCCAACTAATTATCCCTAACATACATCTTACAACACTCTCTGTTGACATATACTTCCAAGGAGAAACCCAGGGTAGAACACTGGGGCTCACGACCGTTGTTGTGGTCGGTAGTAACCAGACACATGGCGAGTCTGGGGTCTGGCCCAACGAGGCAGTGGAGCACATTAATCAGGCCGCATCGGTGCCATCGTTTCATATATGGTCCCTGCTGGGTATCTACTACTTCCGGGGCAGTTGTTGAGCTGTTGAGCGATGCAAGAATCACAATGGGATCTGGAGAAACATTGGAGCAGTGTCAGGGGACGGACTGGGAAGCATGACAGCACAAACAGTTAACTGATGAACACTGATATTCACTACAATTGACTGAGTTAACTGAATGGCTACACATAAACATACCTGGAGAAACATTGGAGCAGCGTCAGGGGACGCTCTCCTTGAGAGATGCACGGGTATAAATACCCCTGAGTTGCCAGTGATCGCTACTCATGCAATGACAATAATCACAAACAAACTAACTGTTACTCATTCAAAGATGACCCTCAGTTGACAAAGGTCTAACGAATTACTTGAGTTGATATACACAGTCTAATTCAAGATTGAGCTTCCCAGGAGAAAGTGGAATAACAACGCACTGATAACTGTCTTCACAAAGGCGGGACTCTGGGAGGGGACACAAGTGTAGCGTCTGTGGGGAAAAACACGTCTTCTCGGGGGTCGCTAACTCACTCATGTTTTGCGGTCGTGGAGTTTAATAAGAATCATTAGTTAAATAGATCAGCAGTCATCGTGACCATGACACTGACACAGCCCCTGCTCCTGACCCAGACCCACACATCCCAGCAGGCGTATCTGAGGACTCTGTACCTGCTTCGAGAGAAGCACAACATTCATCGCCTGCACAACCCTCCTTCTCCCTCTCTTCTCCCATAGATCTCGTGTATCTAGACAAAGTTGTCTCCCCTAGCGGCCGGCTCATCCACGCCCTCGCCGTTATGTCTCACATGTGGCATACAACCCAGCCGACAACAAGTCTCCTGCACCGCCCGTTCTGCCTCACATGTGGGATGCAACCCTGCAGACAACAAGTCTCCTACACTGCCTGGAGGGAAGGGGGAGTATTGTAATGGATTCCACCCCTACAAACGCCCTTTGTCGCTGACTAGCCGACCCTCGAATTCCCCAGTGTATGCCTCCTGGTCTACTTCAGCAACCAGCGCCGCCTTACATGACTGAGGTCAACTATTAAGCCACGCCTACCTCTGCTATATAAGACCTCACCTCGTGGTAACCTATCTCTATCTACCTACAGCCACCAGCAAGCAACACCTCCTCCTCCGCTCCTGCCTGGCGGCTCCCGCTCCAGCCGGCGACCATGGCGACCCACAAGCTGGTCCTCCTCTGAGCACCCTCACCAACCAGCTCTCTCTACTCAACGCTTGTAACCATGCTGCCTTTCCAGCACCAAGCTGCATTGTACATCCAATACAATATGTATACAGAGAGCACATTGTGAGTTTCCTTTCTTCATCTCATCCAAAGTGTGAACCAATATCTCGTACCCAACACGCTGGCCCCACAAGGGGTCGCAGCTCAAAGTTCAGGTTAAAGTCAAAGTTACCTATAGATTATCGTAAGGCTGGCGCTTACTTAAATTATCACGAGAAGAAGGTAAACTTTTGAAGATGTCATTCCCCATAACACATTAATTTATTTGGTTTGTAAGAATGTACCAGTAGTAATTTATAATAATAATGCTTCGTTACATTATACTGGTCACAGAATACTCCCAGGCGGCTAACGAGCAGATCAATGGCGAAGAGGATAAATGTAATACTCAAACTCATTTATAGCTTTAGTCAAAATTTGCTCTGGTTCTCCTGAAATCATCTAGCAATAAAATGACTGATGTTGGGTGTTGGCAACACTGAGCAACACCAATTGGTTCAAGTTTATACCGTGCAAAATATAGTATTAACCATATATATAATATTTGCCATATATATATTATTTTATTTTTAAAAGACTAAAGAAATCAATACATTTTGGTAATTGGAGTAAATATAAATAACATTGGTGAATTCTTTGTGAACACAAAGCAAAATGTATTTCATCCAATTTTAGTCAAATGTTCTTTTATATATTTCTTAAAGATTTTGAACTTAAAAAATAAATAAATGAATGATAAAGTAACATATATGATTAATTCAGAGTTAATGATGTTAAGTAAATTTTAGGTTCGTTTAGTTCAGTTTGTAAATAAACAGCACCAAGACATCCCGTCCGCCACCAGAACTTATTACCCAGAAATTTATATTCTACTTCATCAAAGGTAAATACTGCAACACTTCATACTTTACAACTCTTTAATTAATAATGTAGTTAGATATTAGGTAAACGTTTACTTAAGTGTTGCGAGTGATTTCGCCAGCATAATTTTTTTCCTGCATGAATTTTGGTTTTTTATTGGAGATATTTTTGGAGGGTGGGGGGGTGGGGGGTGGAAACAAACAAAAGATAATGTTTTCCTTATTTAACCTAACATAACCTAACCTAACCCCCTAGCCGGGGGGACCCCCCCCCCCTTGAGTGATTATATAATGTTGTCAGTATTTAACTTATCCTTATTTAACCTAACTTAACATATTTCCCTATTGGGGAAACGCTATTTTTTCAGCGTTGGTTCATGTATTATATAGCATGGTAATGCGATTCAGACGACCCGTGCACCACTCACTCCCCCTCCCATGGCTCGCCGATGGGCTCGCCAACAGTATTATAGTATAAATTATAGAAAAGAAACGCTTCCCCAAAAGAGCACACTATCACGAGCAATTAGCAAAAAAAATTATGATGGAGAAGCAGCATTAATATACACGGTAACCTTAGAATCAAATGAATCGCACTAAAACCCTAAGGAAAAAGATAGGTTAATATTAATCCATTGGCTGAGCGCAAGTTCCCGCCATGTTTACCTGAAGTTATACTCCACGTAAAGTCAGTTGTATCCTCCTTTCCTCCTCCTCCTTTTAAGTTAGGTTAGGTAGGTTGGTTCTTTTGGTTTGAGAATAGGTTTTCTTTTGTGTTTTTTTGGGGTGTTTTACTCAAATCTGACCTCTATTTTTGTGCATATTATCTGTTTGTTAAAAATGAATTTTTTTATTTTTTGGCCAAAACCGCCAATTTGCATGAGAATTGAAGGTCAGATTTGAGTAAAATGACGAAAAAAAAAAAAAAAAAAAACTTATTCTCATACTCACAGATGATCTTCTGGAAGAGGCTCACGCCTGTGACTCTGGCTCAATAGCCTCTTCTCTACTCAGACGGTGGCTGCGTGTGGTGGATATTTGTGCCCTATAATTATATACTTGTTCTTGATTTTTCCAGTATTTATCTAATTTTGCTTCAAACTTTTCCACCGTCTCCACATTCACTACCCACTCAGGTAACCCATTCCAGTTGTTGACAACCCTACTCGGGAACGAATGTCTTCTGAGATTTAGCCCCGCTCTTCTTTTGTAAATCTTCTTTGTGTTCCCCCGGGGTAGTGTCAGCCTCCCTCTTCTGGTACATTCCTGCTGTACATGTCTGGTCATGTATGCCACACACTATCTTGTATGTTTCCACTTGGTCCCCACGAGATCTTTTGTACGCCTGTGTCGGTAACTGTAATTTCCTTGGTCTTTCCTCATAAGATAAATCCTTTATCTGTGGTACTAATTTGGTAGCCCTCCTCTGTACACTCTCTACTGCTTCAATATCCTTAATGAGATATGGGCACCAAATTTGATTAGCATACTCAAGGTATGGTCTAACCAGAGCAGCGTACAGAGCCTTGAATATAGGTGCATCCAGATGAACAAAAGTTCTTCTTATAATGCCCACTATTTTATTAGCCTCAAGGACAACCAATGGACGAATATTTATCAAAAGATAATTTTAAGCCTCAAAGGATTTGGGTGTTAATCAGGAAATTTACTTTTATTGTCTTACTTCAGTTTTGCCTCACTTATACTACAGACAGGCAAGGGGGTACCTAATTGAGGTGTATAAACATCTTAAAGGGCACTACTCTGTCGAGTGTCCTTATCTGGAGCTGGCGGACGCTCGCCCTGCAAGAGGTCACATCTCAAGCTTGAAGAAGCTGCAAGTCCAGAAAACTGTTTGGGGTAAATTTTTCAGAGTGAGAGTTGTGAACTCTTGGAACAATGTGCCAGAGAATGTTGTGACGGCACCGAGTGTGAGCTTTTTCAAGACCAGACTTGACAAGCACTGGGGCAGGTTCAGATACATTCTGGAGCCAGTGCATGCCCAGTGTGTAACAGATGTGACCAATCTCCCAAGTGGCTAATGAGCTGATCAGTGGCGAAGAGGATAAAAGTAAAAGTATAATACTGTACTGTACAGTAGTACCCCGATTTACGCGGTCAATTGAACCCACAGGGTACCGCGTAAAGTGAACAACAGAACATATGGGATTAATTCCAATAGAGACTGGCCCAACCCCCAAACTCCACTTTTTGACGACACACAACTATGTTGTAGTAAAAATATTATCTTAACTTTATGATGGTATGCACACAAAATTAATATAGAAGAGGTTAGGTTAGGAAAAATAAAGGTTAAGTTAGGAAAAATAAAGGTTAGGTTAGGAAAACTAAAGGTTGGGTGTACCACTTACGTTAGTAGAAGAGATGGGTCGGCATACGGGGATGGAGGCTGGTTCCGAGGCAGAGGGCAGATTACTGGCCCTCAGGTGAATCACCATTACTAGGTGCATCACCATCACTATCAGTTATAGTTGTCAGGGCTTCCCTGACAAATCCCTCAGTCACTTTCACTGGCTCTGGCTGGCTGTGGTGGGTTGCGGGCGAAGAACTCGGTAATGCTTTTTTGACGGCTAGTGTTGATGTTGTCTTGATACACCTTGATGTACAGCTCCATAGCCTGCACCAGCCGGGTATGGAAGACTTCATAGCAGTTATCGTCAAGGTCGTTGGAAAGGAAGAGCTTTAATTTCTCTGCACACTCGATGGCACCCTTAATATTACTATGCGTTAATTTGTGTTCTTCTGGGATTGACGCACCACCTTCCTCTTCACTGACGTGATCATCTTCCAACATCTCGTCGGCAGTCATTTCAGGATCTCTGATCACCTCCAGGATGTCTTCGTTGGTGGTCTCGGAGAAGCCTTCAGCTGTAATACTGTGCGCAGCTTCTCTTGCAAGGTCCAATGCCACTGTCACAGACTGAACCTCACCAGTCACAGGTTGACTCCGCCTCTCACCTGGTATACCATGCAACACATGCCTCCATGCGTGACGAATTGTAGCTATAGACAGCTGATCCCATGCCTCCACCAAGAAGTCTACAGCTTGTTTGACGTTAAATATTTTCCAAAACTGTTTGACGAGAACTTCTTGAGTCACCACCTCTTGTTCCTTGTCCTCGTCACTTTTGCTCTCGCTATCGGTGTCACCCAGCTTACGCAACTCATCCTTGGTGCTGGTACAGTCGTTCAGGAGCTTGAATTTCTTTGCCGAGTATGCAGCTTTCACATTGTGGATCAACTCCTGGTCCATGGGCTGGATTAATGACGTAGTGTTGGGAGGAAGGAAGACCACTTTTACGTTGGGGTGATGATCCATAAGTAGGGGCGAGTGTCCTGGTGCGTTGTCAAGGAGCAACAAAATCTTGAATGGAACATTTTGTTGCTCGCAGAATTTCTTCACGTCGGGAATGAAACAGTCATCAAACCAGGAGAGTGACATAGCAGAGAACATCCACGCCTTGCGTGCGGTCAGCCAGTGGACATTAATCTTGCTCATGTCTACGTTCTTGTAGGCGTGCGGCTTGCGGGCTGTGTGAATCACCGATAACTTTGGTTTACAGGTACCGGAGGCATTGGTGGCAAAGAGGACGGTGATGCGCTCCTTCTGCAACTTCCGACCCCGAACCTTGCTGGCAGACTGGACAACAAAGGTCTTGGTAGGCAGCTTTTTCCAAAATAGGCCGGATTCGTCCTTGTTGAACACCTGGTCATCAGTGAACTGCCCTTCCTCCATAACCTCACGTAAGAACGGAGGAAAATCTCTAGCCGCCACACGGTCAGCACTCGCTTCTTCACCACCAATGTTGATGTTGGTGATGTTGTTCCTCCTCTTAAACCTATGCAGCCAACCAGAGGAAGCATTGAAGGGTTTGGGCTCTGCTATTCCCATCTTACGTGACACTGCTGCGTACAGTTCACATGCGTACTCTTGAACAGATCGCGTGTCCACCACCATGTTGCGTCACGCCTGACGAATCAAATAACTCGCAAGCAAATTTTCCACCTTTAGCAGCACCTTGTTCTGGCAATACTTGATCATTGAGGCACCTGTAGACTTTGTGATTCTCATGTGCTCTTTGATCTTGGCTGCATCCTTCTTAATAGTACGAATCGTAGATTTGTTGACTCCATGCTGGCGCTCGAGATCAGCTTGACCTGTTCCTTTCTCCAAATCTTGAATTATCTGGTATTTCACTTCGTAGCTTAGGGAACGTCGTATCTTCTTTGGCTTAGGGCGGCTGGGTCCAGGTAAGGAAAGGTTTCTCTCTGGTGGCGGTGGTCCGGCGAAAGCCATTTCACAGAACAATGGATGCACGTATACACGGCGTGGCCTGGAGGGATGAAACTGCCGCGGTTAGGTCAAGCGGAGGGAGGTAAGGATGCATGGCCAATCACAGTCCGATACGTCATATGACGTCACTGATAACGCAACAGAGACATGCACTGCGCAACCTTACCGCGCGGCTTGCCCAGGTGGAGGCGGGAGCAGGCGGGAGGGTCGAATCTAAAAATAGCGTCGAGCCAAACACTCTGCGCGTATATGGGTAGATGAACCGCGGAAAGTGAAAGTTCGGTTCTGGCGAGGCACCGCGTAAATGAGAAATCGCGGAAAGTGAAACCGCGTAAAGCGGGGTAATACTGTATATTGTTTTGAATCAAGATTTTTGCTCTAAAGTGATTTTGTTTTGTTTCCCAGGTGTACAAATTAACCTTGATTTACCCTTATTTTTACTTTTCACTTTTACTTCTATCCGAGGTACTGTATTATTATCGTTTCGGTCATCAAGTAAAATTTAGAAATTTAAATTTCCACTGTCCCAGATTAGGTTAAGTTAGGTTGAAATTATGTTTTTCCGATTGGTTCTGACCTTTATTTCTATCATAAATTACTTCTTTTTGTGATTTTCCCCAACCCAAAACCCTTGGTTCCCACTGGGGATCCCTCATTATTGTTGGATAAGGGGGGGGTAGCTCAAAAAACAATGATTTGTGGTAGAAATAAAGGTCAGAATCATTCAAAACACATCAATAAACGTTGGAAAAACATAATTTTAACTTTAAAAAAGGTGGATGACTGAAACGATAATTTTACCGTATCCTCTTCGCCACAGATTGGTTCATTAGCTGCTTGGGCGGTCAGTCGGTCAGTTTTCTCGGCAGTAATACGGCAATGACGTCTCATCCCAGGATGTAAACAGCCAATCATAATAAAGTGTTTCAAAACACTCTGCCACCAGGTTCGGATTGACGCCGATGCTCAGTGTATGCTTATGAGCCGTTTGATGCGGACGGTTGCTCTCACGTCCGCAAAAAACGTAAAATTACACCATATCATAGTAAGTTCTTTCTGTTTAATATAACGGGGGGTCCGGGGGAAGGTGCCCCACGGCTATGAAGTTAGGCAAGGTTAGGTAGGTTTCTTTGGATAGGTTGATGAGGTCTTGTAACAGTGCTTCTGCTGCTTGTTTTTCTTATCAACTAAGGTTAGGACAAGATAATTTAGAAATAACCGCTTTTTAACACATTTGCACCATCTATGAGTGTCCACTATAAAGCACAGTGAAATTGCAGAATTTTTATCGTCATTTTCTATGAAAAATTGGTCATGGGTCAGTTGTCAATAGTTAACCGGGCGTCCACCATCTCCAGGTCTGGACATTCGACTGAGTAGTGCCCCCTGAGATGTTTATACACTTCAATTAGGTCACCCCTTGCCCGTCTGTAGTATAAGCTAGGCAGTTGCAGGCGTTCCAATCTCTCTGGGTAACTGAGGTGCTATAGTGTAAGCACCGGTCTGGTGGCCCTCCTTTAAACATTTTCAATATGTTATTGTCTTTGGTACTGGCCATTTTAACCAAACTGTGGCTGAACGATACTTAAACTTGAAAATCACCAATTAGTAATGAAAAGTTGTGCAGTTCCTTCAGCAAATGAAGCTCACCAACTGACAATAGGCTAAATTACCTTACAACGTGCTTTCAGTAGTCTATGTTGAAGTTCTTAGCTCAGGCTAACTTATCATATCATATACGGTATCACAGTTCTCATTGATCTACAAAAAATACCGGTAATAAAAACCTTTTCGATATTTCACACTTAATATAATACTTGGTAATCTACTTCAACCTCCTATTGTTTACAACGACGCATGAGGCACCACCAGCTGTGAGTATCAGCTAGACGGTACACGTGTTTTTCGAATCGTTTTCAGTTAAAAAACTGTTACATCACATGTACATTTTACCTTAACTGTGCCTGAATGAATATATTCTCGGAAATAAATAGTAGTTTTGCTGAAACGTGATGTATTTTAATGTAAAATAGGATAAAATACATGATGAAAACAAAAGACTTTACCTAACCTTCCGATGTTCAAGAGAAGTTACTCGTTTTTTTAATAGTTTTTGGTTAAAATACTGTTATATTACAATGGTATTCTATTCATACTGTGCTTGATATAATGCATTCACGGAAATGTAATATTTTTGCTGAAATGACGTACGTATTACAGTGGAAAGTGGGATAAAATCGTGACAAAAACAATGACTTTGAAATATAATACAATATTAACCCCTAAATCGGTTAATTCGGACAATCGGCTAAAACGGACACCCTCCCCCCCCCTATTAGTCCGAATTAACGAGGGTCGACTAGAATAAATTCTTTTTAGTTTTGTTTTCTCTTTCTCCCTATGTAAGACGCAATATATTAGTAGGTGTTGGCAACTTCTAAATATTTACGGGATTTGTTCGATTTCATTAAATTTTTATTAGTATTGTTTTAATATTTTTTTTAATTTTCTCTATCTATGAACATAAATCACATGTAATGGGCAGGGCATGCAGGATGAGGAAAATTGGGTGGTAAAACATGGTGAAAAACTGATCATATGACACTAAAATAATGTCTCTACATGCTTTATACGTGAAGAAATTAATAAATTACTGTAACTAACCCTCCAAAAAATCTGCAGCGTCACCGTATGTTGTCTGCAGAGTTGTAAAAAGTACTGGACTTTATTACTCAAGTAAAAGTATTGTTACATTGGCAAAATGTTACTAAAGTAGAAGTAAAAGATCTAAAGTTCAATGTACACTCGCAACAAAAAGTATCGGTGCATACTGTAGTGTGAACAATTTGAGACCAGTGACGATAGGTATTGGGAAAGGCGAGTTGTTTCAGCTGTATGTTGGCAGCCCTGATTGTCAGCCATATGGCAACACCTAGTGGAGGGGGGGGGGGGTTGGTTATGAGGATACACTTAGCAACCTTCCCGACATATCACAGTGTATACGTATCGTTTCGGAACTCGTCGATCTCACCCTGCACCGATAATTTTTGGTGCGAGTGTACTTAAATAGAAGTAAACAAGTAACTCATTCTTACAGTACAGGGCATACTAAATTACTGAAAGTAATAAGTAACAACAAAATTATTATTTGTCTCATAGTATATTAAAACAAATTCACAGTAAATTATAAAAAACTAGTTAACTAAAGATAAAAATAATAGACACAGCATTACACCTGTTTATTTGGAAATCTATCTATTAAGATGACTCCATAACTGATTCTCAAAATTATGGCTGTCCAATCGGGATATTTTAGGCCTAACTATAAGCCCAGCATAACCTACCGAAAGAGAATACATTCAGCCGCTCTTCTCCCTACAATCCATTGCAGGGAGTGTGAACTGGCTGAGAGTATATCCATCCAACACTATGATGACTTTCTTCCTTATCCACACAAGTATCGTCGACGTGGAGTTATGGTCCGCTGACATAATGTTGTCTCTGCTCGCATTGGGTTAGGATACAGACCTATCTGGCAAGTATCTGAGGTGGGGGATGACCCGCACTTCTCTTCCTGTAAACTCTAAACTGTCCCAATGCTAACACTCTTTAACACTACTGTATTGCCTTGACTGTCCCACTGTCAGGGACCTCCTAGCACAGGGAGAGTCACCAACTCCTATATGTCACTGCCTACTTATTCGTAATAAGCTAGATTTAATTCTTATTCGCTATGCTTTGGTGGGTGCTAACTCCCATTGCCCTTCAATCATATCAATATTGTCTCAGTATCACAAGTCATTGTGTGTCCTATGAGACACGAGTACCAGTGTATTAGTGTCTGACCTCATGGTCTTGTGACTCGGCTTTTCACCCCTTATGGTGCAATTAATTGAATAAATATTAAGCCCAACATGACTAAAAAGGCACTCACAAATAGCAGAAGCAATTAGTGGGGTGTTAAGCTTCAGAGATAAGTCAAATAATGTTGGGAAAGACCTCAGTAGCTCCATTCCATCCCCTGGGCATGCCAAGTAGCTATCAAGCTCCTTCAGTTGAGGAGTTTGGATGAATGTTGCCTCTGTAGCACCGAAAGAGGACAGGGCGGCTTGGGTGCTTAAACTCTGTGTTCGTCGCTTAGTACATAAATGAAATGCTATGAAAGAACGCATGTGATTGGTCCAGATGTAAAAAAACACTTGTGATTAGTTAGTTTCCAAGTTTGTCTTGTGATTGGATATTTAAAACTATTGTTTGGCACATGTAACGATTTTTTATTTTTAAAATTGTATTGGAGTAGAATGATTACAAAACCATACTAAAGTATAAGTACTGAAAACTGTGAGAATTTAAAAAAAAAGTAAATGCCCAAAAATGTTACTCGAGTAAATTTACTTCGTTACAACTCCGGTTGTCTGTTTGCTTACAACTGACCTTGATACTTCAACAAAGTTGCTTTCATTGGTACCAGATATCAAAATAAGTACTTTCTGTTTAATACGGTGGGGAGGTACTGTAGTAAGATTTTTGGTTGGTTCGGCCAGGTTCTGTTACAATCTAGTACTTAATATAATGATAAGAACATCTGTGGAAAAAATTAATAAAATTGAACAATGCCACCTGATGTTAGCCATCTCCTCCAGGATTACCAGTTAAGGTTACATCATCCTTGTAACACTTCGTCTTTTTGTAGCATCTGAAACTTGCAGACACTGACTTGAGTTAATTTTGACCATCCTGTTCGGGATTTTAGATGGTGTGGTGTTATGTGATCTTCCCTGCTGTTTCTTACTTAAGTTATTGTTCATTTAGATAGCTATTGGCCATGTTTAATTTCTGGGATTTAAAAGCTGGCAAACTGGAAAGGATTTTACAGTGGGATTTATTACCAGGGTTGTTTCAGTTGTGAGTTACCCTATTTCCTGTAAGTATGAGCTATCCCTCCTTATCACAGTGGCTTTCTTCCAGTACTGTAGGTCTTTCTCCAATGCCTATGCACCCCTTCAGGAGGTCAGGAGCACACCCGATTTTGTGTCATTACTCTCATTGAGGTACCGTACAGCAAGTTGTTTGTTGACATACCCGGTACATCCTTTCAATATACAGTAGAAGTCCAAAAATCCGGACTGCTTGGGGATTGGGTCGGTCCGGATTTTCGGATTTTCCGGATTCTCAGGCAGTACTTTTAAAATTAAAATTTAAGGAGGAATAAAGAAGAGATGAACAGGTACATTTTGATAGTTTATTCATTAGCAAATAAAGCATGCTTCATTTTTCAAAACGAGCAGTTTTAAAGAAAAATAAAGTCAACACTAGACAAAAATGTAAACAAACTGTCTAATACCATGACGAGTCTTGAAATTCCTAAGCCATCCATCACTAAATGTGCACTCTGATTCAATGTTCATTTGCTCCTTAAAAGACTTTGCTTTGGCAATAAGCATCGGCCCAGAAATTGCCATACCTTCTGATCGTTTTAACAAAAACCATTCGTGCAACACTTTATCAAGATTTTTTAATTTGGGCCAATGTAAACTTTTTCTTTCAGCAATTTTAATGTAAGGCTCAGAAGAAGCTGTGAATTCTAGAATTTTATTCTTTGCCTCTTTTATATCATAAATTGTAGACTTTCCAATGTATGTTTCCATTAGAACAGCATTGCTCACATTACATTCTAGTTTCTTAATTATTTCAAGTTTGTCACTCAATTTCAATGTGTTCTTCTTTCTCTTCACACAACGAAGTTTATCTACTTTAGGGGCCATTATTATGGGCTTGTACTCTGTACATGGAAAGAGTAGGACTCAAAATTACATACGTTGTCACAGTTTGATTGCTTGTTTTAAAGTGGCGATCGTGTGGTCGTTTGTTGTCGCTGTGCAGCTGTGGCATTCACTCATGCACACATACACACAAAAGATTTATAGTGCCTCAAATTTTACATTTCAGTTCAAGCTAATTACAAAACTAACAAAATTAGCTACCTATAATTTACAATTACTTTTATTATTAGAATTATGTAAATTAATTTTTTAAAGCAACTCCATTCATTCACATAACCCACAAAAGCCCGCTAAATTTAAAAAGTTTGAGTTTTCGAAAAGTCCGGATTCTCGGGGGGCCCGGATTCCTGGCATCCGGATTTTTGGACTTTTACTGTAATAATTTTTATGAAATTTATCATACAGTGAAACCTGAGTCTATTTAACAGACTATATGGAGAGGATTGTCCATCGTGTCTAGGGTCCCTTAGGTTTGAAACCTCCATTTAATGAACTACATATAGGTGAAAAGTCTATTGTATCGAGGATCTGTTAGATGTGAAACCCTCCATATCACAGATTATATGGAGAGAGAAGTCTGTTATGTGGAAGTTTCACTGTATTATTACTCAAGTTGGATTTGGAATAGAACATAATTTTGCTGTACAGTTCATACTGTTGATTATGAGACGGATTTCAAGCACTTGGGTCCAGTATTTATTTTTAAGATTAAGAGGCCGCATCTGACGGCATCATTTACTTTCACTGAGTTCTAGTGTTGGCGGTGGTTCCTTTATCAATAAATGGACCCAGCTTAGCTCTCATTAGACTCGAGAGAGCCTTTGGTGCTCAGAATATAACACTTGTACAAAAGGAAATAATATCTTAACACTTTACACACCTTCGGTAGTTCATTGTATCTAAAGGATAATGTAAAACCATTCCAAGTATACATTCATACTGTTCTACTGCATATATCTTTGAAAAGCTTTATTAATTATAGTTACAGCATTTTACATAACAAATTTATTGAAAACAGCACTACAGTGAAACCTCTATTTAATGAATTACTGTACATATGGAAAGAAAAGTTCGTTATATTGAGGGATCGTTAAATGTGAAACCTCCATCTAACAATTACATAGAGATGAAAGTCCGTTATATGGAGGTTTCACTGTACTGCCCAAAGTACTGGCTATCTCACAGCGTCAGAATCTGGTGCCGTTGCTCTCAGAACCTGATCCATACTGGTACATATAGGTACAGTACAGCACAGTACACTACAGTGTACTGTACTGTACTGTACTAAGGAAATATTCTCGTACAGAATTTATCATGTACAGTGTATATATCCAGTGATGTTTTTACAGTTTTACAGTAATTCAGTTCAGCTTTTTTTAAATTCCATTTTTGAAAAATCGGAGTTCAAATGTACAGTCACTCAAAAAACTATCTTTGCAAAATTGTGTTGAGAAAATATAAGACAGCTGATGACAGATTTTGACAACCTTACCGAGTCAACCAGGGACCACAGTGTTCATTCTATAATTTATCAATACACCCTCCCCCTCCCCTCAAGTAATGATAGTTTTTGAGTGACTGTGCATTATTTATCTGCAGGTTGTTAAATATGTTTTATATGATGTTTGAAAAAATTCATAATTTTTTAACATTGCATACCGTAGTGTTTCTGTGATAAGGTTTGTTTGTTTGTTCAGCGGATAGGTTGTTTTACCTGGATGGGTTGCTGTAGAAGGCTTAAGGTGGATATTGTGAATAATATGACAAATCTTCCTATGTGACATCCTCTTAACCCTTAACTGGCAGCAGCTAAGAATTCCCTAGGTACTTCACCTCCGTAGAAATAGAATGGGAAACGTCCACCGATATTGACAGCCATTGTAAGGGTTAAGGAATATTATTTCTTACTAGTGAGGTTTTCTGAGTAATCCATTTTAAAAGTTGTGGACTTGACTAAGCAGATACAAGGTGTAATTTTGACACTAAAGTTTATTGACCAGTTCATTTTTATTAACCCTGTGAGTCCTGAAGGGTTAAATGATAGTCCTCAAAGAGTTACATCCTTATCAAGGGGTTAAATCTTAAGTCATAAGGTTTAAGGATAGTCCTCAAAGGGTTGAATCATCATCGTCAAAGGGTCAAACCATCGTCATCAAAGGGCTAAAGATAATAGAAAAACAAAACATTATCCTCACCCTGAACTGTTATATGTCAGAAAGGGTTATTGATGAACTGATATACAGTACAGTTAAGTATATTGTACTACTGTACAGGGTGTCTCAAAGGAATGTATACATGCTGTATTGCCTAACATATTTTTGTGGAGATTCATGTACAGGGTGTTACAACAAGAACATTGTCCTCTCTTGTAGGAACCTCGCACATCAACAAGCAAGGACAAAATTGCTGTTGTATGTAATAAAAGCATTCACACGATCTCCAGAAAAATCGGTATGGTAGTGCTTATGTATTTTTCTGAGACACCCTGTATGTTATCTTTGTTTAGAAAATACTGGACCAGTCTACATGTACAGTCAACTGCTAAAGTCCGTTTGCTTCTCCCCCTGACCCATGAACCCCGAGATTCAAATTCGTGAACACAAATCAGTAGACTGATACATTTTTCTGTCCACAATTGCTTTGGATTCACAAATCTGAATTTTGGGGTTCTTGGTTCAGGAGGAGAGGCAAACAGACTTTAGTAGTTGACTGTACAGTAGTTCATTATGTTGTGTTGAAGCAATGTTTAAATGTGAACAATGTCATGTCAAAAGAGAAAATTAGAATGCTTGGTCTCTACTGTAATCTGTGACAGACAAATTATACCCAGTTTTGCATTGTGGTATGTACAGTTGTGAGATAAGGATGAGAGTTAAGTACTTGTGAATCTGCCAGGTAAAGTCAGATGTTTATACTGTAGTTCCATATCTTTTCATGGTTGAAATTATCATGGCCATTCACTTATAAAATCTGTTTATAATTATCAAGTTTCTAAGGTACTTAAAAGCTTGCTTACAACTAATTGAAGATTCAGTCATGAATACAGTCTTTACAGTCTGTAGTTTCATGGTTGTTATAGGCTACAGTACAATACAGTATTACCATCATTATAGAAACTCGTGATATAAGAGATGAACAATTTATAAACACATACAATGCAGTTTTTTCCTTATTCAAATTACATTATGTATAACTATTATCCTTCTTAGTGGCTTTCTTAAATAGCTACAGTACTGATAACATGTTAATTTTATAGAAACACTATACCTGTGCAGATACATTATCACACTTGCAATATTAACTTTAATACCTGTACAGGGGTCCTCGACTTATGAACGCTCGCCGATACGAATGAGGTTAAACTTTTAAAGTTACACTATATTATTTACCTGATGACTTATTTCTTACTTTTATTTACTGTATTTTGTCATTCTATTTCTTCTTTTGTTTTAAATTAAATGAAACATATATATATATATATATATATATATATATATATATATATATATATATATATATATATATATATATATATATATATATATATATATATATATATATATATATATATATATATATATATATATATATATATATATATATATATATATATATATATATATATATATATATATATATATATATATATATATATATATATACAAGTAAATCACTGTAGTGGCGTGATCAGGTATATGCTGATAACCACAAGGAAAGAAGAACACACGAAGTTCCTAAGCGCTGTAATTCACATTCAGGGGTGAGTACAGACTAGTCTGTACTCACCAGCTCAGCGAAAATTGCCTAAAGTCAACAAAAAAGGTAGTAAAGTACACTTACTTTGAGGTGTGTATGTAGAAGGCTCCTGGATGATGATGGGAATTAGAATGGGGGTGGAGGAGAAGGGAGAAGAGAAGGCATTGGGTTGGAAGAGAAGTCACCCCATGGTGCCATTTCACCCATAAAATTTTAGTTCACTTGGTGTAATTAAAGATTATTTTCTTTAAATCAACACTGCACTGCATTATATATTGTCAGTATGTAATATAAATTTCAAAATGACCAATAATTTGACTGGAAACAGAAAAAAAGCATTTATGTTGAAGAGAGTTTGAAGCAAGATGTTACCTCCAGTGAAAAGACACAGAGACTGATGCTTGTATGGCGTGTTGACAGGCTGTTTGGCACGCTAAACACTAGTTTCCCTGTACTTAAATTAGGTTAAATAATTGTTAAAATGACTAAAATTTTAATATATGGCTTTTAAAATTATTGAATACTCGTAGTACAAACTTCTTGATATTTACTAAAATAGTAAGGAATTTAAGCCCTAGAATCGATTACTGTATATTGGCGGACTAATATGACAGCTAGTGTGCAAGCGAAAACATGTGGAGGGGCGCTCGTAAGGAATTCGTTAATCGAGGGAATGCTCGTTAACTGAAGTTAAGAATCTTATGGAAGGTAATTCGTTAACCGAAATTTCGTTAACCGAGGCGCTCATTAACCGAGGGATCACTGTAGTAGGATTTTAAACATTGTTCTGTAAGGAAGGTATGCACATAGCATATGTTCCGACTTACATACACATCCGACTTAAGACGTCCTCAGGAACGGAACCCGTTCGTAACCTGGGGACCCCCTGTACTGTATATAATATAGCACTACCCTTACCCTCTGCATAACATAATTTACACGAGAGATTAAAACTAAGCACCATATTGGCTGCAAAGCGTTATAAGTCATTTATGTTTTTGTCAACACTTGGTAAGACGGAATATTTTGCAACAAATATGTACCGATTGTCAAAGGATTGGACTTGTTCGAAGATGCTTACTAATTTCTGGGAAGAGTAAAAGTTGTACAGTATAGTATAGCATTGTTTAGCCAGCAGAGCAGAGAAAATATCACAAGTTCATACTGAGGATTGCATCACTGTGTTCAATTGTTCATACATTCCTATCACTTTATACATACTTTTTTGCCTTAAACTTTGATGTTTTTCTAGAAAGAAGTTGTATTCAAATAAAGTGTCAATAAAAGTACTGTACAGTAGTACTATATGTAGCTCAACACATATTTATTCTAGCTAAAGTGTATGCACTAACTAATTAATCTTGTGAAAAGTTTACTCATCTACAACTGTTACAACTGAAGCACGAACAGGTACATCAAATGAATACTTTGGCTTCTCTTTAGCAATGACTGAGTGCTTTTTATGGGATAGTTTAGGAGTCTCTGGTCGATCGTGCCAGTGGAGAATAATTTCTTGGTCACATGGGCAGGTTCGTACAAACACCTGGTGTGTGTATGCAGCATGAAGGTACCTGGTGGAGACACAGGTTGAGATAGGGTTTACTTTTACGGTACAGTATGGTATTAATCTTTACAAGAACATCTTTATACAGTACTGTAGACAGTACTATATTCTTGTTAAAACCTTTTAGAACAAAGAAAGTTCAATTAAATAAGTAATACTTGTACAGGTACTGTAATTGCCATATACTGCACTGTACTGTGGTTCTGTCTGGCTTTATGACTTGTCACTTCCCAGGTTTTTTGTGCTTGAGTTATTCAAGGGGAGTCGGCTGACCTTTGTTTTAGTCTCAGCTGCTGCCAAATTTGGCATTTGTGTACAGTATAGCCGACATTATACACAAACTGTCTCTCATTGGTTTTCATGATTGTCTTTGTCTCTGGGATAGGATAAGTTACTCATTTACCACACATCTTATGACAGACAGGCCATAGTGTTTCCAAGATTCCTTTTTAAAGGCTCTTAAGTTTCATCTGGAAGGCTTGAGTAATTCACCAGCCACCAACAGTGTGGAGGTTTATGCACATCCAATACAGTAGTCTTGACAAGATCTTGGTCATAAAATGAGAATTCTGGAGCAATCCTTCATTTGTCAAGCACCATTTTTGTGCAGTACAATATTAAGGATATGCAGTATTTACACAAGGGGGGATTATTCTGAAATTACCAGAGGAATTGCTTTGTGGCTTACTTTAAAACATTAATCCATTATTTGTGGTTTTGAATAATTTGAATGAATGGCTGGCTTCCAATAATTGTACTGTATACCTTGTATATATAGTACAGTACTATATGGTATGCATTTCTTATGATGAAAAGTGAACTTTTGAAATTCAGAAGACTGATACAGTAGTTTGTTCATGGAAATAATAAAAATGTCTGTATATAAAATATAATCTAGTCTTGACTTAGTCTTGGCTGGATGTAGCTAAAAGAGGTGAAACACAGTAAAAGGTCACTCACCTCCAGAAGCCTCGTAGGTAGGTGGGAATATCATAATCTTTAAGAGCTTTAGAAGCTACTCGAAGATGCTGCAGTTTTGGGAGGACCTCACAGTCCAGGTGTGTTAGATGGTCGCTGCACATGTACTGTATGGAGTCCTCATGAAGGTGGTCATCTTCATCTCCATTCTGTCAGCAGAGAATGTCATTAGCCAGCTGTGTGAATGCTGAACCGGTCTTTACTGAGAAAGTGTTTACTCAGTCACTCGCACATCATTATCATCAACTTCGTCATTTTATGGCCATTTTCCCGCGTTTGTTGTCTGGGTTAGCTGTCGGAGAACTTTTTGGCCAACCTTTGCTGATACAACTTATAATCATTTCTTGGTCTCCCTTTTTTACTTCCTGTGAAATATCTTGTGTGTAGACATATAGTACAATATGTACACATCTGCCTGTGTGCATTATATCTTCATAAGTGTAGATACATGTGTGCATAGTTACAGTGAAACTTTAACTGAAGCAACATGACTGATTTTAATTAAACTTAATATGACATTCAGCTTCAGAATATACAAACACTAGTTAATGGTTTTGTGCCATTTTCTGTCCCAGATTACTTCCATGAATCTATAAAAAAAATACTGTACACCTTAATATACAGCATTAATGTGATTACATCAATGCCTATGAAGGGCCACTGTATAGATTATATTTAATAAGCTTAAGAATATTTTTTTATTTATACATAGTATTTACCGATAAGAGCATTTTTAATAGCATAAATAGGACAAATACTGTACAAGAATAGATGAAGTAATTTTGTGCTCAAATTGCTGTAGGAATAATGCTGTCAGCTCCCTTTGCATACTGTACTGTATTTTATCTGACTTTCCAGACTGTACATATAATACTGGTGAAAGTTACCTGATGCCTGTACAGTACCGTACCAGGAAAAGGTTAAATCAAAACATTTACCTCATGATTGGTGTCACCATTGGTAAGGCCATTTGTGATGGAAGTACATTTTTCCAAGAAATGATTGAGTTTTTGTAGTGCTTGGTCGAGTTTTGAAGGATCTTGGTTGACCGCCTTAATGTAGAAACAGAACTTTGAGAAGAAGTCCTTGGTGGCGAGGTCGGCGTCTGGGTTGTTGTACTCCAGACCACCTCCGGGAAACCTGTTAAATTTAGTACAATAAAAATATTTTCTGTAAGAATGATATGGGGTGAATATATTTTGACCATGCTGTATACTGGAACCTGAGACTTTTGAAGCAAATTTGTGCACTCAATTACCTAGGTAGGCATATTGTTCCTCGTTGTTTAGAAGCCCTGGATGTTGGTGGTACGTATAGCTGTAATGTGTGTATCTCTCATCATTGTGTCCTGAGTGCAATCCTCAGCATTTGACAGAGGCAGGATGTGCATTAGCTATCCAATGTGACCCGACCAAACATTGTAGGTTTTTTCTAACACTGGACAATAAAGGTCATGACAAAGTCCAGACCAACTGCCTGAATGGCTAGGACAGTAAACTGATAAATGGTGAAGTTATAAGTAAAAGATAATGCTACTGTGTATGTATTGTAGCTGTTTGGTAATGCCAGTAAGGTAAACATGAGTTATAACAGGAATACAATCAACTTTTTACGAAATTCAGGAAATTTCATAGCAATTTAGCAATAGATACAAGAATATAATAACCATATCATAATCATGGTTGCCCCTCGTGTAACGAGGATGGCCAGTTCAAGGGCCACCTAGGTGTGAATTTCTTTAAGGTGTAGAAGCTGTTGCCAACACAACAACCACACCCTGAGTTAACTTACATGACCCAGTGTCAAGGAATAGTCCGAAAAGACCGGACAACTCGCCAACTGCACTGGCTAACCATTACCCCGGAACACGATCCGCAAATCGATTAACATCCAGGTTCCCAATTACTGCTGGGTAGACAGAGGCAAATGGCGTAAAGAAACTTGCCCATAGTTTCATCATGTGCGGGGATCGAACCTGGGTCCGCTCGCTTGCGAGGCGAGCATGCTGACTATTACATCACAAGTTGCCATATGAGAATAATAGTGAATGGTTTAACCTATTATTTTAAGATATGGATATTTAGCCGAGTCAGTTAGCTCTATGAATGCCAGTCCTAACAGACGAGAACTTCATAACCAGCCTTCATCACTGAACAGGTATACCCCATAAACGTTCCCTTAACCATCGCTTTGCATAACTGACGATTATATATTTGGGAAATAGCTACCCCGCATGTTTAGCTTACTAGCCCATTGATCCAACATTTGGAAGAGAAACGGCAGAGTACTTTTAAGTTTGGTCCGGTGATGTGGTGCAAGTTCTTGCCATTAGTATGCAAATTTGTATGTTGTGAATTCTCATGACTCTACAGTGTGTATATTGTTAATATCTCTCTTCTTACTCTTCTTTTTTCTCCCTTTCTTCTCTTATCTTTTTTCTCCCCTCGAGGGAGGAATGACGACTCAACACTTGTGAATAACAGTCTCAGTTTATGCTTACATTCTTTAATTAATTCTTAATATGCTTGCTTTATACTGTATACAGTATATGTCTGCTTTTTTTTCTGCTTGACAATCTGAATGACTGAGATATATCAAGGGTAGATGGGAGTTTTTGGGAGGTGGCTGGTCCCTAACCTTCTGAATTAATTATATTCTTACTGGATTTATTGCTTTGAAAACCGTTGATTGTCTGTCCATTGACTATTTGCAGTGTGCATATGGGTCTGTTATTTAGGTTCACCTCCACTGCAGCCTGTAATCAATTATTGGTCACTCATGTTTATATACGAGATTTGAAGTACCTGTACTGTACATGTAGAACTTACTTGGTGTCGAGGTACTGAATGATATCGTCCAATGCGTCATAACCATCATCACCGTGAATAAGAGCTGGAACATGCTTGAGGCCCAGGGCTTTAAATTCTGGTGGAGGCTTGGCTGGATTTACTGTAATTACCTGAAAAACAATGAGTGTATATAAATTTAATTTAGAGAATAGAGTTTCTGATTGACTAGATATTAAAAATACAGTACATTATGAAGCAGTACAGTAGTGTGGAAAATACTGTATAATAGTAAAAAAGTACATAGATGATAATGATTAAGTATGAGAATAACAATAATAATGAAGAAAATGTAAAAAAATCGGTTGAGAGCAGATTGCATACAGCTCAGTGAATATTAAGTTTAGGCAATGTAGCACTGTACTGTGTCATCTTCTTTTCCCCCATCTTAAGTCGGGTACCAGTTCACAGCTGGGTTACCTGGGGGAGCACTGGGCACAAATCAACAACCTTGAGAACAAGCGGCAAGTGTAGCTACACTAGGGGGCAGGGAAAAAACACTTTTATTTGAGTTGCAGGCTGCACTTTTCAGGCATCGTTTGTATGGCTGTAACAAACACCTGTGCAAAATTTCATGCCATTTCATGCATACTTACCCTGCCGCATCGCGAACGACTTTTTGTCAACTTTTAGTGTATACCAAAAATTAGGTGTCATTTAATGTTTTCCAGGATAATGATAAATTTTACATGGGTGACATCGATTTAATTCACATGTTATTTTACAGGTACACCGTATAGAAAATCATTACAAGTTCATATTGAAATTCTTTTTTGTGCGGAACCTTGGCATCATTTTCCTAGACAATAATCTTTGCCTAATATATCCATCTCTCGATTCGTATCCCGTCACTTCAGTGCAAGCTTCAGTCATCACTTTTATGCCTCTCTCGACCGCCTGAGTGCTGTTTGGCCACTTGGGCACCACTAATGGTGTCTCAAGAATGTCATTAACCTGTAGATTTGACAGAGAAGCAATGTAAGGAGGCTCAGTCTTGAGTTCATTCCTCCAGTTAATCATGGAATGATAGTTTTTTGCTTGCCACTTTAGTTTCGGAGTCACCACCTTTCTCATGTTGACTACAGGAGGCACATCCTCATTCCCATCTCCATCTTTACCCTCCTCATCAGTATAGTTTAACAAATTCTCGTCAACAGCAGCATCAGAATCTTCCTCCTCCTCTTCAGATCTGCCAGTGCATTCTTCCTTTTGCTGATTCTCCTCTCTAATTTTTCTTATCATTGAGACAGCTTTTTCTCTAACAGTCATGTCCTCATCTGCACACATACCAAGAAGAAGTTGATCTGTGTGGGCGAAGTATGCATTTCTCTGGACAGCCTTCTTCACTATCGTCTCCTCCTCACTATTCAGGTGTTTCATATATAGCAGGGACTGGAATACGTTCCTTGAGCCGTGTGTTACGTAAGGGTGTATCTTGATGTAAAACCACATTGGAGCACTGAACTTTATTATTGTAATGACAATTCTTTTCAACTCATGGCTGGGTCTTGATGTTGCTACATACAGCCTGAGGATTCTACTCCATAAGGTGTTCCACCTTGACACACAGGGAGGACCTGGCTCAATAGCAGCCAAGTCATCTTCAACAACACCTGTGATAACTCCTTTACAAATCCTATACAGGTATTTCTGATCCCAGGACAGATCTTTCTCCACTTCATCATTAAACACAGGGAAATCAGGGAAACTGACTGGCTGGAAGGCGACAACTGGAAGCTCAGACAAAGACTCCTTGATCTGCTTTCCAATGGGACCACGCCAATGCTCAGGACCACTTGGTTTACCATCATAGTGATAAAAAACTGCGCGGAAAGGCAGCTCATTTCCGTGAAGCTGACATATGAAATAATGGAGCGGGTGACCAAGTAACATTTCAAGATGATGAATGACTCCATTTTCTGATCCTACATTTACATTGGTTCCATCACAACCAACACACACAATGGGCTGCTGGGTTAGATTTTTCTCCACCAGAAACTCGTGAATAGTTTTGGCAATCTGCTTTCCGTGTCCAGTCTTGGGAGTCACATGTGTGAGATATTCATTGCCAGGCTCAACCATGATGACATAATGATCTTTCACCATCATCCTCGAACTCCATTTCTCGGTCTTCTCATTCTTTATCATCACACGAGTGGCGGTCTTCTTACCATCAAAATAGAGTGACGTCAAATTATCTAAACTAGCCATCTCAATTTCTTGCCTCTTAAATCGGTATTTTTGTCTCGCATCCCGCAGCTTATGTGGTCCAATAACCTGACTCTTGTCATCCTTTGTGATAATGCCATAGTCAGTTAAGGTGGCAGTAGCAATGGCAGCTCCAGCATAATCACTAATCAAGTATCGGTCACAAGCGGCAGCCAGTGTAGGGAGTCTTGTCCGGTTCTGTGAACTGGTGTCTGTCAGAGCCCTTGGATCAGGGACAAAATCAGCATCAGTATTGACGAGAGGAATATCTCTTGAATCATCTGAATTATCCTCAACATAAGGAATATCTCCAGCTACCAGATATCTATGTTTTTGCTCAAGCTGTCTCCTAACTCTGTCCGCATCATGCTTCTCTCTTGCCGTCACTCTGTCCCACATCTTCGTCACTTTCATGTCAACCCCTGCAATCTTCATCTTCCTATCACCTCGCTGGTCAAGGAGAAACTGCACCTCACGTTTGGGAACTTTTATAACACAATTACATGCCAGGTGATATCCGTCACACTCCTTAACTATGCACCTCACATCCTGACAGGAGGCAAGGGGACAATAACAGCTACAGATATCAAACAACTCTTTCATTTCTACCTGAAATGCAGCTTTTTTGCCTACATTCTTGTTCTTATTTAGTTCAATTCCTCTACTGTACAATTTTCTCAACCTTTCCTCAATATTTTTTTGGTTGATAAACACTGAACAGAACATTGCACCGCCACAGTGGCTGTTTGGCTAGTACTGTAGGTAAATTTAAATATTTCAGTAGAAAATGCGGCAGACTAAACCTCGACATATCAGCTTCAAATTTGGCATGGAGTCTTAGATATGTATAAGGAACAATGCCTGAAGAGTGCAGCTTTGAGCAAAATTTCACTGCCCCCTAAGCTACACCTCAAATTGTAATGATATATTAAGTACAGTACTGCATAATGATTACTGTATAGGCAAAGTAATAATAATGATGATACAGTAATAAAAATAAATATTTAAAATATATAATACTAACAATAATAATAGAAATATACACTCACCTTGAATCTGAGGATGTTATATTGTGACTTGATAAGGAGGACCATGAAAACTCTCTGGCAGAAAGGACACGCCCCCATCCTCTCGCCATCCACTCCGGCCTTCACGTACACAGTAACTTCCTCCTTATCTCCTGCCGCGGCTCCTGCTACCACCGCTGGTGGCTGGCCCACACTGCCCATAGCCACCTGCTACTGTACTGTTACTGCTCCCAACTTCTGAAAAAAAAAAAAAAAAAAAATAAGTTCAGTATTTTTACCCTTTGTTTATCATTTAAAATACAATAAATATACTGTACGTGTATATAATTCCTATTAAATAAATTCGTCAATTAGTGCGGATAGGTTAAATTTTTCTTCAGTTGTGACTTTGACAACTTATTATTTTTTCAATACCATGTAACTCATCCTTGAAATATTATAATTTTCATTTCTTCTTCCCGTTTAGTGAATATGTTGTATAATAAAGCCATTTTTCTTGTTAATGCTTTGTTGTTTTCCCTTTTTTAATTTCCTCATTTCACTTCTTTTGTATACAGTACATTGTTCATTTGTCTATGTATCTACCTTGTTTACGTAACAAAAAATATGATACGGCGGATAATGTTACGAACCCCATTCGGTAAAATTGAAGATTACAGCAACCAAAGAATGTGATACTTTTTTTTCTGATGGTTTTGATGCGATTGATTCAAATCTGACTTTCGGTTTTATTGGAATCACTCGTTTTGGATTTAAAACAATAATGGGGGGAAAGCGTGGGAATTCGGGGTTCTGGGTGGGGGAGAGCCAAAATGAGTGATTTGTGGTAGAGTCAAATTCCAAAATTATCCGATTCGCAACAAGATAATATCGGAACACAATACGCAACAGAAATTATTTTATTTACAAAAAAATAGTAAAAATAATAGTTTTATCGATTGCGTGTTCTGAATTCCCGGTACTCTGTGATTGCTAACTTATACAATGCAGGGGGCCCCCAAAATTCGCAGGGGTAAGGTTCTCAAAATGGCCGCAAATAATGTTTGCGGACTGAGGTGGGGGGGGTTATATTTTTACTTGTGTTCAAAGAAATGTATATTCCCATTATGTGTTTGCCCTTAGGACAATTATTTTGTTTACCTGTACTATTGTATATATGTCTACACACACACACAAAACACATACAAATAAATAATAATTGGAAAATACCCTCACAAATAATCAGAAACAAATTTATTAAACATGTGACGGTATACCCTCAAGTCCTTGCTTTATTAAAAAGTGCTGTAATAGAGTACGGACTTGAGGGTAGACTGTTGCATTTTTAATAAAATTGTTTCTGATTATTTATGAGAGTATTTTCCCATCATGATTTATTTGTATGTGTTTTGTGTGTGTCTACATACACACACATATTTACAATACAGGTAAAGGAAATTACTGTCTCTAGAACCAATGGCTCCTTGTTCCAGCTGTGAAAATGCCGGCAACTTTAAAACTACCCACAGACATTCTTGGGTACATCCAGGGTGTCATCCTCGAATAACTGAGAACCGCATAGTAAAAATCCGCAAACTTGGGGGGGGGGGGCGCCCTGTATAACCAAACTATACCTTACCTAACCCACTAGATGGGGGCTCTGCCCCCAAACCCATTGTAATAACCCAGAGTCGCGTGGTCAGCCTGCACGAGAATATAAATAGCCGTTACAGTATTTTTTCCCCTTATTCTGAGCCAGGGTCGGAGTCTGAGTCAGAGACCAGAATGTGTCATGGGTTCCTCTGTTCTTGCAACGATTGTGGAGGGTACAGGAGGGCAACTTGTTGGAAGAAGGCGTGGTGCAAATTCCCGGTATATTTCTTTATGAAGAGATATCTCGCTAAATACTGAGTGAAGTACAGTACACTATATGGGACGATTGCCTGGTCATTTTACCCACTTTTTAACGTTCTTCTACAGGCATTCAATGTCTTGTGTGTATATGTCGTGGTCTCCAGGGTCGATGAAGTTCTCAGAATGATTTATCACTCGATGAGTGTAGCCTTTGGCCTTTAGGGTGAGGTAAGCGCCCCAACCGTAACACATAATTTGAGTTACAGCGTAGGGGCAACAGGTGCTCTGATTTTATTGTTTTTAAAATTCAATAACTTCCTCATTATTAATTTGCGATGGAAGTGTAATATAAGAAAATGATCATAGAAAAAATAGTTCTATCGATTGAGTGTAGTGAATTTCTGGAATTCTGTGATTGCTGTTTACTTCAATATTATCCCCCTTTTGCAGTTTCCCAGTGTCTACCACTATTACCAGCAGGCAGGTCGTATATAAAGAAGCAATAGATATATCAGAAGTGTTGTCGAATTTCCACTAGCTGTCCTGCCAGTCTCCGGTGATTTCCCAACGATCAGTATCAGTGTACAGACAAAACAACTGCCAGGTAGATTTCTACCAGGTCACAGAAACACACTTGTGAACTGTAGTCTTCTTTGATAACCATTAAATCTTCACAAAACTGTTCACAGGGTATGTCTTCATAACTGGGCTTCTCACTTCGAATATATACAGTCAGCACACTACCAGTGTACAATTCCTTAGTCTTTTCACTTTACAGTATATCGCTCACAACAATTCCACAATGCTTGAATGCCAAATATCTTGAGCTGTCACTATACTTGTACATCACTCCTTCCTAGGCAGCTCTATGTGCTTATATGCCTCTTTTTCAGATGTCTAGAGCATTCTATTGCCATCTAGGCGTAGCAGGTCAGAACGAGATACGCCCAGAAAGCTCTAGAATGATCAAGGCTTACAATACACAAGTAAATCATAGCAAAGGTGATGCAATACATTCTAGAAAATTTTACATCAATATATACAAGAAAATCTCCCAAAACTTGCCAAAATAACTGCTGCTTGGAATAGAAAATAATCAAAACACCTAGTTCACAAAAATTATAATACCCCTGTACTAAATTATGCCTCGGCATAACAATATATTGTATGAATTACTTTGTACTGATTAATAACTTGTGTGGTCTGATTATTGATCTCACAAAGTCCATAAACAGTAAGATAATTTTTTTCTCTTTTGTCTTATCAGTGTTACCATTAAGGAACCAGACCCAGACCTTTAAGTTGTATGGTGGTGTTATCAACTGATCACAAGGGCCGATAGCGGTACAACAGAGCAGTTTCTCGAGTAATTCATCGCCTTTAAATTTTTTACTTGTTTGTAGAAAGTGTCAGGTGTGGTCGATTAATCTTTTTCTTGAGTGTGTGTGTGTCAACTGATAACCACACTGCCACACATCTTGACAACTAAGATGCTATAACTGTTTTATAAATTTTATCATTGTTACTTCTTTCACCTGCTAGTGTTGTAAATTTCGATGTGTTATGTGTGGAAATAAAACATTTTGTAGTACGTGTATACTGTCAGCCCTTGTATTGGAAGGTCCTGCAGGTATTGTCAACAGCCCAGCAGGTTAAGTCAATGATAATGACGTCATACATACAGGCCCCACATACACACAGGCCCCACATACACACATTGACTGTAAGCTTGAGGGGCCGCTGTCGGGCCACACTCATCACGATATGGTTTTTTCAGCTTCTATATATATGCACAGGAGATGTGTTAGAAGTGGATCATTACATCAGTTTTTGGAGTCGTGAAAACTGTTTGTGTTTTATATACAGTACTGTATAGTGCCAACAAAACTAGCCTTTGATGTGTTTTACAGACACACACACACACACACACCCACACACACACACACACACACACACACACACACACACACACACACACACACTCTCACTCACTCACTCACTCACTCACTCACTCACTCACTCACTCACTCACTCACTCACTTACTTTTCTCGTTATGTATACTTCACCCTCCTGTACAAGCGACCTTATTCATAGACAACACCGGTGGCAGGTTTGAGTCAAGGATTCTGGTTTGGGTGCTTGCCCTTTCCCTGCCCCTCACCTCCTAAGGGGCATCTATAGTTTTCCTCCTCCTCCTACCTTCCTCAAGTAGCATAAAATCCCGAGAATGGTGAGAGTATGAGGCGGCATGTATATGCTGCTTGTGAACGTCCTTGAAATATTGCGTTTGTGTATCAAGTAAACGACGGGGATGGTGGAAACTCGTGCAATTGGTTGTACTGTACAGTGTATACATGTATTGTCCCTCCCCAGTCGTTGCTACACTTCCACCACTGGGATCAGGAAAAGGGAGAGCCAAGATGTGTGGTTGCAGCCTGCCTCACCACATAGATCAACTCACGCTCAGCCATCATCCAGCTCTCATACCTCTCGTCATCATCAAAACCCCTCTTCCCCTAAAAGTTCTATGGCGATGGACGAGTGGCGACGGGGACAGGCAGAGATGACTGTCGGGAGTCTCTAGTCACAACTCTGCACTTGGGTAGCACAGATAAGATGGTCGTTTATGAACTGGGATCTAGGCAGCAGTGCAATCCGGTCACGGTCATGTCTGTGCGACCGAGCAGCCCTTTCGAGGAGCCACTCTGCTCATCCCACATGGGAAGGGGGCTAGAAAAGGTGCCCTAAACATAGCCTGCCTAAAAAAAAAAAACCTGACTGGGCAACCGCACCCATTAAGGTCATCCTTATGCAGTCGAAAACACAATCAAAATCACAGATCCAAACAAAAACAAATTATACAACCTCCTATGGTTGCTGCATGGAATGTCAGGACCCTTCGGGATACTGGCACAAATGAGCATCCTAAAAGAAGAACCGAACTTGTGGCAAAAGAGCTGGGTGGGTATAACATTGACAAAGCCATTAGTGAGTCCCGGCTCCCAGACAAGGGTCAACTCACAGAACGGTGGTCTGGCTTTGCCATCCGCCAAAGCATCCTACACAGGCTAACTGAAATGCCTATTGGGATCAACGAGCGCTTCATTACGCTCCGAGTCCCACTGAATCACTCACGTCATGCCATTTTCATCAGTGCGTACGCCCCAACACTGGATGCAGAGGACGACATAAAGGAGGCCTTTTACGCCGACCATGACAGTGCTAACCTCTATCCCCAGAGAAGATAAGGTTGTGCTCCTCGGTGACTTCAATGCCAGAGTTGGCAGAGATGCTCACATTTGGCAGGGAACAATAGGGAAAAATGGACTAGGCAAGTGTAATCCCAACGGCCTACTCCTCCTCAGCAAGTGTGCTGCACACCTCACTATCACCAATAGCTTGTTTAGGCAGGCTGACAAGTTCAAGGGTTCGTGGCAACACCCACGATCCAAACACTGGCATCTCATTGACTACATCATTGTCAAAGGAAGTGATCGCCGAGATGTCCTCATCACCCGTGCCATGTGTGGCTCAGACCACTGCGACACTGATCATCGGTGTGTCAGGGCCAGGCTCTCACTTCACGTCGCCCCAAAATGGCGAAGGCAGCAAGCCTCCAGAAGAAGCTTTAACACTAAGCGGCTAGAGGATCCAGTGGTAGCACATGCTTTCAGAGAGCAGCTCGAGCGTGGGCTGATAAACACCCCAACAACAAACAACTTAAATCCCAGTGCCGAATGGGATATTCTCAACACTGTCATGACAAAAACCTGCAGAGAGACCCTCGGCCAGATCGAAAGAATACACCAGGACTGGTTTGATGAAAATGATCCGGCAATCAATGTACTCATCAATGATAAACATGCTGCTTTAACTGACTGGCAGAACAACCCTCAGTCTCGGACCAAAGCCGATACCTTCCACAAGAAGAAAGCTGTGGCCCAGCGGGAACTTCACAATCCCACTAAAACATTGTATGGACCAATCACTCGTGGCGCAGCCCCCCTTTGCTCATCCGACGGTAACGCCATAATTAAAAACAATGAAGTCCTCCTTCAGCTCTGGAAAAAGCACCATCATTCACTGCTCAACCAAACACTGATGTAGATGTCCTGACTACCCGGCAGTTCCCTCAGCATCCAAAGCTGACCCACCTCAGCTATCCTCTATCCCTGGATGAGGTAGCTACTGCCATCAAACATGAAAAATAACAAAGCCTCAGGGCCTAATGGAATACCAGCCGAGGTGTAAAAAGCAGGAGGACCTCTACTTACCAGCTGTCTCCACTCTTTCCTGGAGAATATATGGGAAAAGGAGGAAATTCCTCCCAAGTTCTTAAAGACGCCTCCATCGTCAATATTTATAAGAACAAGGGAGACCGGTCAGACTGTGGCAACTACCATGGGATCTCGTTGCTGTCCGTATCTGGCAAGATTATTGCGTGAGTCCTCCTAAGCAGACTTCTTCCCGAGAGGGAAAACTTCCTCCCAGAATCACAAGTGGCTTTAGACCATCACATGGCACCACTGACAGGATCTTTGTTGCCTGCCAGATACAGGAAAAGTGCAGAGAACAGCTTCGTGACCTGTACATGGCTTTCATCAACCTATCCAAGGCCTTCGACTCGGTCAACAGGGAAACCCTCTGGTGGACCCTCAGCCGTTTTGGCTGCCCCCCCAAATTCATCGCCATTGTGAGGCCAGCCCACGATGGCATGAACGGCAGTGTCCTGCACAGTGGCACTCGGTCTGAGTTCTTCCCCAGCCAAACAGGGGTTAAACAAGGCTGTCTACAGGCACCAACTCTCTTTCCATTTTTTGGGTTGCCTTCCTTACTCGTGCCAGTGCCAATTTAACCGGCAGGGTGGACATCGAGTACCAGATGAAGAGTCTTTTCAACATAAGACGATTTCAGGCAGGAACAAAGGTGTCAGCAGATTCTATTACTGAACTTCAGTATGCAGACGACCTCACCCTTGTTGCTCACACTGAATGTGACCTACAGGAGATCCTGAACACCTACGCAGATTCGTACGCACACTTCGGCCTCGAGGTGAATGTAGGTAAGACTCGGATTCTCTTACTACCTGCCCCTGGTTCAGACACACCTCCATCATCCATCCAGTTTAACGGTATTACCCTCTCTATTGTTACCCACTTTCAGTATCTTGGCTTCCACCTGTCCATAACTGTGGACGTCGATGAAGAGATTCAGCATCGGATCAGATGTGCATCTCAGGCCTTTGGCAGACTCCGAAACCTTGCCTTCAGCTCTAGGGAGCTGAAGTTATCTACAAAGGTACATTTATATCGAGCAGTGGTCCCCCCCACCCTTCTATATGGCAGTGAGACATGGTTCACATACAGGAGGCACCTCAAGGCACTTGGAAACTTTTACCAACGTGGTCTACCAGCCATCCTTCGAGTTCACTGGGAAGACAAGAGAACAAATGCCAGTATTCTTGCTGACACCAACTGTAGGAGCATCGAGGCTACCATTATCCATGAGCAACTATGCTGTACTGGCCATGTTACCCTCATGGACGACATTAGACTGCCAAAGCAGCTACTTTACAGTCACCTTACGAATAGTAATGTGATGCCGGCGGGCAACTGAAAGGGTATAAGGATAGTCTTAAGACAGACCTGAAAAAGTGCCAAATCGACCCCCTCACCTGTGAGACGACTACTCCACATCGTAACGTTTGGAGGAGCACCACACGAGAAGGTGTCAATACTTTCGAGTTAACCCGACTGCAAACCCGAAGCAGACAAGCGCCAACGCCGGAAAGACGACGCCACCCCTCCCGCACTCGATGTAGCCCTTCACATGTGCAACATCTGTGAACAACTCTGCCGGTCCTGTATTGGCGCCTCTAGTCACCTCAAAACTCACCAATGAAGGTGACATCCCTAATAACTCGTATCATTGTTTCGTAGCTGGATGATCGGCATACTCGATTCCGAGTGACAGCAAAGTAGTAGTAGTAGTTGTGTGTGTGTGTGTCGTTATAAGCTGGTAGTCAACGGAAATCGCAATCTATTCATCAGTCAGTCATCCATTTCAATTCAACTGTCGTAAGCCATTTTTAGTGTTTTTACGCCGTTATAATTCTAAAAATGATGCCAGGGGGGCAGGTAAGCCCATCCTCAAAAAACAGGCTGTTGCAATTTTTGTCTTGGTTTCTACTCTACAGCACATTGACAGACTGTGTGATGGAGGGGAGTGATTGAACGTTAATGCACACACTGACACGATGAACCGCATTAAGCTATACATACATACAGTACACGAAGCACAGAAAAAAATATTTTTGCACCACATTTAGTTTATCATGGCGGAGGACTGTTTTTGTGGTACAGTCTGTCAACTATTAACATCCTCGATATCTCAAACATTACTGGAGCTTGCTGTTACTACATTTTCCCAGAATACTCCTTGTACGGTTTTCCAGTAATCCTTTTATACGTTATTAACTTTTACCATCCCAAATTGACGTCAAGGACTTGTTATTATGTTCTGTGATATTAGACAACATTAATTTGCTTAGGTTTGGATGGGCTAGGCTAGGTTTGGTTTATATTAACTATGTATGAGTTTAATTCATACATAATAAAATCGTCTCACGCTTGATTTTGTATCTATGCATGTAGGCCTACTCTAGGTATTTATACCTATGAACTGTATTGATGATATTTTGCTGGCCTTCAAGTCTTTTAGTCCTCAATATTTTGTCATTACCTCGTACCAAAACCTCGTGTCATTTGCTTCTATAATAATAATCTGCTTCTACAATATCCTTCTCTCAAGTATCTTCGTCCCCCTTTGTATTAGCGGGGTTTTGTTAGTAACTTGTGTGATGATAATTGACTTCTTGTCCAACGATATGTGTCCAGGTATCGTACCAGAAATAGCTTATTATTAGTATTATTATTATTTATTATTATTATTATTTAATAATAATAATAATAATAATAATATTATTATTATTATTATTATTATTATTATTATTATTATTATTATTATTATTATTATTATTATTATTATTATTATTATTATTATTATTATTATTATTATTATTATTATTATAATTATTATAATTATTAGTATTATTATTAGTATTATTATTAGTATTAGTACTGAATCATAATGAGTTGTCGAAAGTGAAAAGTGCCAACTAGACGACCTCCTTGTGGAAAAAAAAATTGTCTAAGAGATTACAGTGTGCAGTACATTAAGAACCTTTTTTTTCACAAAGAGAAAAATTGGTCCAAAACAGACTGCTGCGCAGGGAGGAGTGAGGTGCAGGAGAGGATGAAGGGCGGCTTGGGTGTGTGTTGTGTGGACGGTGGTGGTGGTGAAACATTATCCAGTGGCGTCACGAGTCAAGGAGTAGCTGGAACGTTGTCCTTTCCCTGCCCTCACTCACCCACAGTGGGGTAGGTGGGGCACCCACCCCACTCGCACCCCACACCCTCAACCATCCCGCCCACATGTTACTAACACTAAGCCCTGGAACGCCGACGGTCACCCTCGCCCCCGTCCACCCACGGCGCCTGTCCTCTACCATTCCCCACCTCCCACCCACACTCGTCACCTCCACCCATTGTGCGTGCGTGCGTGATGAGGGTGTCCGTGGCTCCACCCGACCACCATGCATTTTACTCAAATTCGGAATTACCCACGTAATAATAATAATTAATGGTTTATTTACGAATGCAGAAGTCATCAGCTGAAAATATACAAAAGACTTAGTTTTTGTTATATACAAAAGGGAAATAAAATAGTGATCAAACGTTATTTGCGAGTTATTGATTTTTACAATGGTTGGGAAGGCGCCGTTGTTTAGCGAGGTGTGTGTGTGTGACCCCTAATTCATTACGAGAACGACAGTCTTGACATAATGCTACGTCGACAATATCTGACTGAAAGAAAATTTCCCTCCCTCCCCAGACTTATGGACTGAATAAATTCACTCAAAGGGCTAAGAAATTTTGTTTTTGGGCGGGTGACTAAGCTATTATTATCATGAAAGAAATGATTCGTTTTAAATTATCTTTTTGTCATTAACTTGGGTTGGTTTTGGAGTGAGTCAGCAGTTCCTATTTTCTCTGATACGTAATAAAAGTGTCGTTAATTTACGGCTATTGTGAGCACCATTTAGGTTTTCTGTACCATTTTTTCACAATCTTTATATAATATTTAAGCGACTTTGTAATACTGGATAATATATTTTATAAATTAATAAAGAAAGAAAAGACCGATTGTTGGTTTGTGGAGAAAATAATGATAAATTAATATACTGTACTGTACTGTGCACGGTCTAACAATTTTAATTATTCAACGCTTTTTCTTGACTTCAGTTCTGTTTCCAACGCCTCCTGATGTCACTTACACGATGTCACTTCTTTCGGCGTCTTATATACACCACTTTTTTCAACGCTCCACTTAAACCATGATTTACACGCCACTTTTCAACGTTCTATTTACACCATGATTTACAGGACGTCACTTAACAGCGCTCCATTTCATGGTTTACATGACGTCACTTCAAGGCTTCATTTACACGCACAGAGTAGAGTTGATAAATTCAATGGCATTCGTATTTTTGCACTGCTCGCTGGACACTGCCAGGGAGGATGGCACTGTCACAATATCAACACTGGAGGAGCACTGTGGCGTGGAGAAGTCACTGTAATGGTTGAAGCCTCTGTTTCATTCACTGCCGGGGTATGGGGCACTTCACCGTAACAGAAAGGAGGGCACTGTTACCTAAGGGTAAGTCGTCACTTTTACAGGCGAGGCAATGCCAGAAAACTGGCACTGTCACTGCAAGAGTAGAGCCTGCTACTGGTAAAGTAAAGAACGTGTCACTGCTAGTGTGTGTGTGTGGAACATATCACTGCTAGTGTGTGGAACATATCACTGCTAGTGTGTGTAACATGTCACTGCTAGTGTGTGTAGAACATGTCACTGCTAGTGTGTGGAGCGTGTCACTACTAGTGTGTGTGGAACATGTCACTGCTAGTGTGTGTGTGGAACATGTCACTGCTAGTGTGTGTGTGTGGAACGTGTCACTGCAAGTGTGTGGAACGTGTCACTGCAAGTGTGTGGAGCGTGTCACTGCTAGTGTGTGGAACATGTCACTCACGAGGTGGATATGAGAGCCGTTCAGTCCCAGGGTATGGAGCGTTTCACTGCCAGGACGTGGAGCATATCACTGAGTGCCAGGGAGGGAGGATGGAGAGAGAGCCACCGTATAGGTAGCCAGGAGTGTCACATCTGGCAGCGGGCGCTCGTGGCACGGGGGGCGGTGCCATCCCCTCCCTCCTCGCCAACATACCTCCTAGAACCTCCATGACGACTCTGGCGTCTCCCTGCCTCACGCACGATGCTCCACCACCTCCAAGACTCCATCATACTCCAGCACCCAAGATATCAACGAAGAAGAAACACGATTAAAAAAAGACTACGGAAAAAAAAAGATCATCCGTAGATAATAGGCCAAGTTTTTAGTGTAAATGAGAAGAACTTTTCCCACGTGTTATTCTTTTTGTGTCTTTCTCATACGCTAATAGGAATGACTTAGACTAAAACATAGGCAGTGCTTCACTAACTTTATACCCATGGTACATCTCAAGTGGTTATTAACTCCTTACATATTTTGTTCGAGGAGTGTGTTGAATCAGTGTTTTTGGCACCGGTGCCAGGAAGAGGAGCGGGACGAGGGGTGGCACTGGCAGGGAGGGGTAAGGGGTAGTGGGGAATGTCTATGTCCCTGGGTAACCATTTCCGTCTCGGCTAGGCTAAGGTTCTTGCCCACCTCCACCTTACCCTCGCCACACCACCTCATCAGATCACCTCATCACACCCACCACCACAAAAGGGTAATTAATGTACAGTGTATACATTAATATCAACTTGCTATATTCATATTATCACATTTTATGTTGTTTTATTGTCTCAATGTTTATGATTACATATTAATGAATGGCCACAGGCACTGGCTTCTTGGATCACCTGAAGAATACCCCCCAGTTATTTCACCTGATTAGTAAACACCCCAACGCTACCTGTGGGGGTGAGGCTAGGTTTGGTTAGATTAGATTAGGTTAAAGTTTGGGTATGTTAGGTTAGGGTAGCTTAGATTTAGGGTATGGTAGGTTAAGTTATGTAGGGTAGTTAATCTTAAGGTGAAATAAGCTAAGAGGGGCTAATCTCATTTATTTCCCCGCACTACTACAGGTACCACCTCTCACTATTGTCTACACACGTTAATTACAACCGCTATTTCAACAAAACTCATTAGACTATTTATGTATTGTTCTCATATTTATATTTACGTTATCCACTAATGAACACCGCGCCTCCCACGGTCCCTCTCTCCCACATGGGAGGGACTCCCACGGTCCCTCTCTCCCACATGGGAGGGACTCCCACGGTCCCTCTCTCCCACATGGGAGGGACTCCCACGGTCCCTCTTTCTCATATGGGAGGGACTCCCACGGTCCCTCTTTCTCATATGGGAGGAACTCCCACAGTCCCTCTCTCCCACATGGGAGGAACTCCCACGGTCCCTCTCTCCCACATGGGAGGAACTCCCACGGTCCCTCTCTCCCACATGGGAGGAACTCCCACAGTCCCTCTCTCCCACATGGGAGGAACTCCCACGGTCCCTCTCACGGTCTTTAAAAATATCTCATTCAGAGTTAAGATAAGGCTAGGCTAGGCTAGGCTAGGCTAGGCTAGGCTAGGCTGAGTTAGTTAAGGTTAGGATGTAGGCTGTCACTGTTATCCTGTGAGGGAATGACAATGTTTTGTTGGTGAGGGTGGGAATGATGTGGGAATGACGTGACAGTGTTCTGTTGTGAGAGTAACAGTGGCCTGGTATGGGAGTTAACCGTTACCGTTTCTGTTGGCTGGGTAACAACGGTATGGTTGGTTATTCAGTAACGGGTTGTTGGTAAGCGAGTGACAGCTTTGTGTTAATGAGAGAGAGAGAGAGAGAGATGCTGACAGGTAACAGACGGACAGACAGAACACCTGGACATGCTGGCCAGTACCTACATACGAATGATTAATAAAAGTCATGAATGAAATTGGACGCCTTTAAGTGCGCGTGTGTGTGTGGGGGGTCGCGACCTGACCTTCACCTGGGGGTCGGCTTACACCGGTGGCCGTCCAAGGAACCAGTTTGTTGACATGTGATGACTGGAGGCTTGATGGAGGCCGCGGTGTTTCATTTCCTCTTGTGTTTTATTCTAATGTCCTGAGGCAGCGGCAACACAGGTATAGGTTACACGTTACAAGTACGGAAACAATGCAGGTATAGATATAGGTACGCGGACAGGTACAGCAGCAGCAAAACGAGTACAGATAAACGTTACCGGTACAGAAACGTTACAAACATAGGTATAACACCGGCACAGGTACAAAACACAAGGACAATTAAGTAAAGCAATATCACAGGTATAGATGCAAAGTACAGGTACAACAATCATCTACAGGATACAATTACAGGTAGTACAAGTATACAGTCGAAGGGACAGATCACAACACACGCACGAGAATCAACACTGTATTTCGTCAACAACATCACTGAGAGGGTCAAGTGTGTGTGTGTGTGTGTTGTGGTTTAGTGTCAGATATGTACACGTGACTCACTATGAGGTTGTGTTTGGCAGGTGTCTTGTTAACATGGACTGCCTGTCTGCCCGACGGCTTTCTCTCCTGCTTGCCCGTCAATGTGCCCGTCGGCCTCCTTTTAGAGTGAGTGTCAGTCAGTCTTTCATTCATGAAGTCAACCAGTTAGTCTTAACCAGTCACCCAAGCGAACCAGTCAGTCTTCCAGTGCGTCTGCCATTCTTTTAACCATTGTCGGTCTATTATTCAGCCAGTCAGTGTGTTAACCAGCCAGTCAGTGTGTTAACCAGCCAGTCAGTCTATTAACCAGCCAGTCTGTGTGTTAACTAGCCAGTCAGTCTATTAACCAGCCAGTCAGTCTATTAACCAGCCAGTCAGTGTGTTAACCAGCCAGCCAGTCAGTCTATTAACCAGCCAGTCAGACTGTTAACCAGCCAGTCAGTGTGTTAACCAGCCAGCCAGTCAGTCTATTAACCAGCCAGTCAGACTGTTAACCAGCCAGTCAGACTGTTAACCAGCCAGTCAGTGTCAGTTAACCAGCCAGTCAGTCTATTAACCAGCCAGTCAGTGTGTTAACCAGCCAGCCAGTCAGTCTATTAACCAGCCAGTCAGACTGTTAACCAGCCAGTCAGTGTGTTAACCAGCCAGCCAGTCAGTCTATTAACCAGCCAGTCAGACTGTTAACCAGCCAGTCAGTGTGTTAACCAGCCAGCCAGTCAGTCTATTAACCAGCCAGTCAGACTGTTAACCAGCCAGTCAGTGTGTTAACCAGCCAGCCAGTCAGTCTATTAACCAGCCAGTCAGACTGTTAACCAGCCAGTCAGTGTGTTAACCAGCCAGCCAGTCAGTCTATTAACCAGCCAGTCAGACTGTTAACCAGCCAGTCAGTGTGTTAACCAGCCAGCCAGTCAGTCATTAACCAGCCAGTCAGACTGTTAACCAGCCAGTCAGACTGTTAACCAGCCAGTCAGTGTTGCTTCTCTCCCCTGGTTTGTTTATGTTCTTTGCTCGGGGCCAGACCACTGCAGCTGCTGCTACACTCTTGGCCTTGGCTGGTGATTGTGGCAGTGGTGGTGGTAGTGGTAGGTGTAGTAATGGTGGTAGGTGGTGTAGTGGTGGTGGTGTTGGGTGTAGTGGTGGTGGTAGGTGTAGTGGTGGTGGTAGGTGTAGTAATGGTGGTAGGTGTAGTAGTGGTGGTAGTAGGTGTAGTCGTGGTAGTTATTACAGGTGTTGCAATCCCTCCCTCGGGTATTAATAAACTCTCGACTGATGCAATAATAATAATGTCATTGTCGGCGCTGCTGGCCACCACTTGTTGTTATTCTTCCCAGAGGTTAGGTTAGGTTAGGTTAGGAGGAATGTTGGTATATGGTTAGGTACAGTCTCGTTCAAGATTCTTCGAATACTGCTGGAGACAGCTGGCAACTCGAGGCCGTTTGTTTACTATAGTACGTAGTATAATATAATACGAAACAACAAAGTCCAACCATTAAATTAAGCAAAGGGGAACCAAGTAACCAATCATCGATCACTTTTACATTTACTCATAATTTTTACTACGTACTATAGTAAACAAACGGGTTGGAGTTGCCAGCTGTCTCCAGTAGTGTTCGAAGAATCTTGAACGTAGACTATACGTTGTATTAGGTTTATTTAGGTTAAGTTATGTCAAGTCAGGTTAGGTTAAGTTAGGTGTGGTTAGGTTGAAAGGACGATGTATATTTTATCTGTTAACATTATCAGTTTAAGGAGTGTTGGTAGGTTAACATTTTTTTTAAATATAAAATTCGGTGGATTTTTTACAATGATTTTTTAATTTTTTCTTTTAAAATTAAAAGTGTTATGTATTTTTTTTACTTTGGTATAAATAAAAGTACAGTAAATCCAGAATTATTTTTTCCAGTTTAAAAATACCAAATTTAACCTAAACTTTCATGGTGTTATTGTTTGAACATTCCAATGCATAGTCATATATAATTGTTTTATTCTGTCATTGAGTGAAGAACAAGAATACATTTACTTTGTACACGTGTGTCTGTCTGTGTGTGTGTGTGTGTGTGTGTGTGTGTGTGTGTGTGTGTGTGTGTCTGTGTGTGTGTCTGTCTGTCTGTCTGTCTGTCTGTGTGTGTGTAACAATGGTTTATTGAAAGAGCACGGCAGCCAGAAGGCTAAAAATATACAGTACCATAATTGGGGAATGGTTCACTTGATTGACAAATAATATACAAGTAACATAAGTGATACAAATATCATATATAATAACTAGGTGGGGAGAAGGTCATACTACATGTCATTTCAACATAGTGACAGTGCAAAAAGGTAAGATTGACTGGGAGTGAACACACTGGTTGATTACGAGTTGTTGATAATTTTTACAATGGTTGGGACTGGGCTGTTCTTATAGAGATCAGTACGTGCTAGTACGGGCTGGACGCGGTTGTGGTGTCGAACAGCAATTCGCGGACGAGGGATCTCGGGTGGAAGTAGGAGCCGGTGTCGAGGTTGGTGCAGAAGCTTCTCACCAAATTTGCAAATGAGGTCGTGGTGATGGTCAGAGAGAGCCAGTGTGTTGAGCGCTTCTTGATATGTGGAGTAGGAAGAGGAGAATAACCTTGCTGCCTTCTGCACTTTTTTTTAGGTATTTACGTTGTGTGGCATTTAGGGAGGAAGACCAGGCAGGGGAGGCATAGGTGAGCTTGGGAAGTATGAATGTTGAGTAAACACTGAGGAGCTCGGGCGCAGGAACTCGTGGGACCAGTCTGCGGAGGAGGTGGAGACGAAAACTGGAGGATTTGACAGTTGTACTGACGTGTGTTTTGCAATTTAGTGTATCTATAGTGACGCAGAGGAGCTTGGTGGAGTCCACAACCTGGGGTGTGTTGGGGCCCAAAGTAATGGAGGTAGGCGGGACAAGGTCGGATGAGAGGTGTGTGCGTGTAATATTTGTGAAATATCACTGGTGTACAAGCTTGTATTTTCACGTGAGAGAGAGAGAGAGAGAGAGAGAGAGAGAGAGAGACCTTTCCTCCCCCCCTCATATGTTTGACTTACTTAAGGGACGTGCAGGAGGGAGTGGGGGAGGGAAGGATGGGGAGGGCGCAAGCATTAGGCAGAAATAGCTCCGTCGCCACGCACCAACACCCCTCCTCCCTCTCTCCCTACATATTTCTCTCCCTCATTACCTCCGTCCCTCCCTCTCTTATTGCCTCCCCCCCTTTTCTCTCCTTGCCTCCTTCCCTCTCTCCCTCCTTGCCTCCTCCTTTCCTTCCCCCTTTCCCTCCCTCCCCTCCTTCCCTCCAGTGATCACACACACACACACACAGGGTGGTAGACGCCCAGAATACACTCCCTCCACCCTGGTAGCAGCTACACCGCTTCACGCAACAACCAACACAGATAACAGAGACAGACACAGTCATTGAGAGACACGACCAAGATTAATGTAGATGAGAAAGACAGCGAGATACAGATGAGAGATGTAGAGAGATGCAGATGAGAGATGTAGAGAGACACAGATGAGAGATGTAGAGAGATACAGATGAGAGTCCAAGAGAGACTGACTGGTGACGGTGAGAGAGACTGACTGGTGACGGTGAATGGCGCTTCTTATCTCCTGCTTGCTTCACTGGCGAGACGATGGATCATTCTTGTTGGTCGTTGTCTCACTGGTGATGTAACCTAGCGTGTCTCGTCTCACTGGTGATGTAACCTAGCGTGTCTCGTCTCACTGGTGATGTAACCTAGCGTGTCTCGTCTCACTGGTGATGTAACCTCGCGTGTCCTGTCTCGCTGGTGATGAAACCTCGCGTGTCCTGTCTCGCTGGTGATGAAACCTAGTGTGTCTTGTCTTACTGGTGATGCAACCTAGCGTGTCTTATCTCACTGGTGATGAAACCTCGCGTGTCTTGTCTCACTGGTGATGAAACCTAGTGTGTCTTGTCTTACTGGTGATGCAACCTAGCGTGTCTCGTCTCACTGGTGATGAAACCTCGCGTGTCTCGTCTCACTGGTGATGAAACCTAGCGGCTGTCTACTGGTGATGCAACCTAGCGTGTCTTGTCTCACTGGTGATGCAACTTAACGTGTCGTATGGTGATGCAACCTAGCGTGTTTTGTCTCACTGGTGATGAACCTCGCGTGTCCTGTCTCGCTGGTGATGCAACCTAGTGTGTCTTGTCTTACTGGTGATGTAACCTAGTGTGTCTTGTCTTACTGGTGATGCAACCTAGTGTCTCTTGTCTTACTGGTGTTGTAACCTGTAGTGTCTTGTCTCACTGGTGATGCAACCTAGCGTGTCTTGTCTCACTGGTGATGCAACTTAACGTGTCGTAATGGTGATGCAACCTAGCGTGTTTTGTCTCACTGGTGATGAAACCTCGCGTGTCCTGTCTCGCTGGTGATGCAACCTAGTGTGTCTTGTCTCACTGGTGATGTAACCTAGTGTGTCTTGTCTACTGGTGATGCAACCTAGTGTGTCTTGTCTCACTGGTGTTGTAACCTAGTGTGTCTTGTCTCACTGGTGATGCAACCTAGTGGTTGTTCACTGGTGATGCAACCTAGTGTGTCTTGTCTCACTGGTGATGCAACCTAGTGTGTCTTGTCTCACTGGTGATGCAACCCTAGTGTGTCTTGTCTTACTGGTGATGCAACCTAGCGTGTTTTGTCTCACTGGTGATGCAACTTAGTGTGTCTTGTCTCACTGGTGATGCAACCTAGTGTGTCTTGTCTTACTGGTGATGCAACCTAGTGTGTCTTGTCTTACTGGTGATGCAACCCAGGTGTCTTGTCTCACTGGTGATGCAACCTAGTGTGTCTTGTCTTACTGGTGATGCAACCTAGTGTGTCTTGTCTCACTGGTGATGCAACCTAGTGTGTCTTGTCTTACTGGTGATGCAACCTAGTGGTTTGTCTTACTGGTGATGCAACCTAGCGTGTTTTGTCTCACTGGTGATGCAACCCTAGCGTGTCTTGTCTTACAGGTGATGCAACCTAGCGTGTCTTGTCTTACAGGTGATGCAACCTAGTGTGTCTTGTCTCACTGGTGATGCAACCTAGCGTGTTTTGTCTTACTGGTGATGCAACCTAGCGTGTCTTGTCTTACGGTGATGCAACCTAGTGTGTCTTGTCTTACAGGTGATGCAACCTAGTGTCTTGTCTCACTGGTGATGCAACCTTGTGTGTCTTGTCTCACTGGTGATGCAACCTAGTGTGTCTTGTCTTACTGGTGATGCAACCTAGTGTGTCTTGTCTCACTGGTGATGCAACCTAGCGTGTTTTGTCTTACTGGTGATGCAACCTGTTGTCTTGGTGATGCAACCTAGCGTGTTTTGTCTTACAGGTGATGCAACCTAGCGTGTCTTACTGGTGATGCAACCTAGTGTGTCTTGTCTTACTGGTGATGCAACCTAGCGTGTTTGTCTTACTGGTGATGAAACTAGTGTGTCTTGTCTTACTGGTGATGCAACCTAGCGTGTTTTGTCTTACAGGTGATGCAACCTAGCGTGTCTGTCTTACAGGTGATGCAACCTAGTGTGTCTTGTCTTACAGGTGATGCAACCTAGTGTGTCTTTGTCTCACTGGTGATGCCTGTTTTGTCTTACTGGTGATGCAACCTAGCGTGTCTTGTCTTACAGGTGATGCAACCTAGTGTCTTGTCTTACTGGTGATGCAACCTAGTGTGTCTTGTCTTACTGGTGATGCAACCTAGCGTGTTTTTCTTACTGGTGATGCAACCTAGTGTGTCTTGTCTTACTGGTGATGCAACCAGCGTGTTTTGTCTTAAGGTGATGCAACCTAGCTTTTTGTCTTCGGAACCTAGTGTGTCTTGTCTCACTGGTGCTGCAACCTAGTGTGTCTTGTCTCACTGGTGATGCAACCTAGTGTGTCTTGTCTCACTGGTGATGCAACCTAGCGTGTATTATTTCAGTGCGTTTTTGCTTCACTGGTGATTGACGTAGTTGAACACGTCTTGAATGCTTGGGTGTTTACTTCTCTGACGTCACTTCCAGAGGTGATTGTTTCATTCACGACGCTTTTGGAGGTATCTTGTCTTGCTTCACTGGTGACGCAGGTGACGAGTGTGTATGCGGTGCTTGTGTAATGCTTGCGTAGTGCTTGCTTCATTTATGAGTCGTTCCAGTAGTTGGACTTACGGTTGATTCATTGGCGGTGAATCCGTCTCTCTCCTTTTTTGTAGCTCCGGGCGTTTTTGCTTCACTTGTGACGTAATTTGTGACTTACGCATATTGCTGACTTTGCATTTTACAAAAATTTCACAATTTTTGCATCACGACTGAGGCAATTATCTGATATTTGCTTCCATGGCGACGTAAGTTGCTTCCAGAATGTTGCATTCTGTCATACTGTAGAGCAACACAGCAGTCATTGTCTTCCCTCAAGAGTGACACATCTGACCGGTGCTGGTTCTCCCCTGCGTGCTGGCCCTCCCCTGCGTGCTGGCCCTCCCCTGCGTGCTGGCCCTCCCCTGCGTGCTGGCCCTCCCCTGCGTGCTGGCCTCCCCTGCCTGGCCCTCCCTGCGTGCTGGCCTCCCCTGCGTGCTGGCCCTCCTCCCCTGCGTGCTGGCCCTCCCCCTTGCTGGCCCTCCCCGTGCTGGCCCTTCCTTGCGTGCTGGCCTCCCCTCCCTGCTTGCTGGCCCTCCCCTTGCTGTGCGTGCTGGCCTTCCTTGCGTGCTGGTCCTCCTCCCCTGCTTGCTGGCCCTCCCCGCTTGCTGGCCCTCCCCTGCGTGCTGGCCCTTCCTTGCGTGCTGGTCCTCCTCCCCTGCTTGCTGGCCCTCCCCTGCGTGCTGGCCCTTCCTTGCGTGCTGGTCCTCCTCCCCTGCGTGCTGGCCTCCCCTGCTTGGCCCTCCCCTGCGTGCTGGCCCTCCTTCGCTTGCTGGCCCTCCCCGCGTGCTGGCCCTCCCCTGCGCGGCGCTGCTGGCCCTTCCTTGCGTGCTGGTCCTCCTCCCCTGCTTGCTGGCCCTCCTGCGTGCTGGCCCTTCCTTGCGTGCTGGTCCTCCTCCCCTGCTTGCCCTCCTGCTTGCTGGCCCTCCCCTGCGTGCTGGCCCTCCTTCGCTTGCTGGCCCTCCCCCGTGCTGGCTGCTGGCCCTCCCCGCGTGCTGGCCCTCCCCTGCTTGCTGGCCCTCCCCTGCGTGCTGGCCCTCCCCGCGTGCTGGCCCTCCCCTGCTTGCTGGCCCTCCCTGCTGCTGTCCCCTGCGTGCTGGCCCTCCTTCGCTTCCTGCGCGTGCTGGCCCTCCTTGCTGGCCCTCCCCTGCGTGCTGGCCCTCCTTCGCTTGCTGGCCCTCCCCCCTGCGCGTGCTGGCCCTCCTTCGCTTGCTGGCCCTCCCCGCGTGCTGGCCCTCCCCTGCTTGCTGGCCCTCCCCGCGTGCTGGCCCTCCCCTGCTTGCTGGCCCTCCCCTGCTTGCTGGCCCTCCCCTGCGTGCTGGCCCTCCTGGCCCTCCCCCTGCTGGCCCTCCCCCCTTGCTGGCCCCTCCCCGCGTGCTGGCCCTCCCCTGCTTGTTGTACTGAAGGTGTGGGTGGAAGGGGGGCAGCTTTGTGAAGATGTAATTCAAAGCTGTCAGTTAACCCCTCCCTGCCACACACACAGAGAGAGAGAGAGAGAAAAAGAGAGTGAAACAAGAAACAATAAAATAACAGGCAGGTGAATCATGGGACCCACACATGAAACGTAAAAGTTGGAGACGTTTATTGTATGTGGACGTATATATGTTGGGCTCAGAAAACGAAAAGCGACCACAACGCGTTGTGGTTTGGAAAATAACCAGAAGCGAGATTTTGCTATAGGTTAGGTTAGTTTGGATTGGGTTAGGTTAGTTTGGGTTAGGTTAGTTTAGTTTAGGGTAAAATCCAAACGCAAAATTTCTCTTACTGGTTATTTTGATAACCACAACGCGTTGTGGTCGCTGGTTTTTGAGCATATATATATATATATATATATATATATATATATATATATATATATATATATATATATATATATATATATATATATATATATATATATATATATATATATATATATATATATATATATATATATATATATATATATATATATATATATATATATAATATATATATATATATATATATATATATATATATACTATATATATATATATATATATATTATATATATATATATATATATATATATATATATATATATATATATATATATATATATATATATATATATATTATATATATATATATATATATATATATATATATATATATATATATTATATATATATATATATATATATATATATATATATATATATATATATATATATATATATATATATATATATATATATATATATATATATATATATATATATATATATAATCACCTTGGCGAGAACTGAGGCACCCATTCGACCAAGAAGCGTTGGCGTGTAGCGTGAAGGGCGAGAGAGTGTGTGTGTGTCCCTGACAACACCAAAATTTGTGTTAGATTTCGTAAAAGCTCGTACTGTAAATACATTAACCCATGTCTCCTTCATTCCCGCCCCATAACCTAACTCAAACATAAATTCGAAATGGAAGTCGAGATACTTTAACCCCAGAAGGAAGACCGTAAATCATTAATAGGGGAAACAACAATAAATGTAAACATCTTTGGTCATCATAAAGGGAATGAGAAGAAAATTGACTAAGTGCCTAGATACATAACCTCCTCACTTCCCTCCTCCCTGAGTGCCACCCCCAGTGTCACTTCTGTCTTGACAGTGCCAATGTGGGGTCACCACCACCACTGCACCAACAACCAGTTATACCAACCTACCCTGTGTGTGTGTGTGCGCGCGCGCGCTCCAGCTGTCAGTACCGGGGGTGGATGACCTCTCTGTGATACGGGTCGTCTGTTGTTTGTATTTGATCACAACCCAAGAGTTTTGCTGTCTGAGTCTCCTTGTCTGAGGCTGTGTACTGTCTAGCTCTCTGTGCCACTCTACACCTCTGTGGTACATTGTTCTACGTGTACACTCTAGGGAGTCTTCGTGAGTGTAGTACACCACTTAGTGTTCCGAGTAGTTGAGTGTTTTGTGTATTACAGTTAATAAAAAAAGTAACTTTACAAAGTTGGGTTGCGAAATTATGACACAACGGACGAAGGATTTTGGGCAACCTTACTGAGACAACGGGAGTCCCAGCGTTCACGTGACATTCATCGATCACCCCAAGTACAGATAGTATTTTGGGTGACTGATACACACCACAAAAAGATCACCCCTTCGCTCGTGTTTGAAACTGTACTGGACCCAAAATGAAACCTTTACAGAGCCTTCTATGGACAGACAGACAGACAAGCACTTCAGGGTCTCGTTCCAACAATACTCTTTAAGAGGTGTACACAAATTTTCGTTTGTGACTGGTCACATTATAAAAAGAGTTGAGATTTGTTCACCATTTTATAATGCCGTAAAACAGTATGAACTACCAAAGATGATTTTTTTTAAAGAATGTAAAAATATAATGTACTCGTTAAACCGGTTGTTAGAGCAACTGAGGTTATTTAGCTGTTGTATGTAATTGATCGTGGGGAAGTAACTTAGTTTGTTTTGCTGTTGTGTGATTGGATCTTGAGCCAGTGACGTCAATTTTAACTTGTGTGATTGGTCTTGAACCATTGACGTCATTTGTAGCTGTTGTGTGATTGGATCTTGAGCCAGTGACGTCAATTTTAACTTGTGTGATTGGTCTTGAACCATTGACGTCATTTGTAGCTGTTGTGTGATTGGATCTTGAGCCAGTGACGTCAATTTCGACTTCCTTGGTGTGTGGTAAAGTCACATGTTATTTTTGGTTGTGACGATATATGTATGCGTGTTGTTCATCGTTAAGTGACCATGGATGGCTGACACACACACGTACCATACATACCACATACACACACTGCAACACACACCGCGCCGCAACACATACCACGACACACACGGTATAAATAACACTAATAATAATAGTAATAATGATAGCGGCAGAGTTAATAATAGAAACATGATAAGGTGCCCACCTCCCCCTCCTTATGACAATAATCTTGACTCATCTTAGCTTGGCTGCCTCCCTCGCCTATGATTCTTGAAGTGTCTTAACTTGTTTTTTCCTCTTAACTGGATATGTGTGAGGGTGTATTTATCTATGACACACACACCGGATTTTTGAAGGTAGGTCTTGCTTATTATATATATATATATATATATATATATATATATATATATATATATATATATATATATATATATATATATATATATATATATATATATATATAGTTAGTTAGTTAGTTAGTTAGTTGTCCCGGCACATGTGGCCGGAGTCGAGGGAGACATGGGCCGGGACAGGCAGACATGGGCCGGGACAGAGAGGCGGGGTCATCACTATAATATATAGTGTTGGGTCGCCGGGTGTGGAGGAGGCTCTTGGTCTTTAAGTGAGACGTCCACACACTTGTACCTTGTTGAGGCCTGCTCCTCCTACTCTTCTTCCTCCTCCTCCCCCTCTTCCTTCTTTACCCGATCGCTGTTGCTGGTGATGGCGGTGGTGCTAACTAATGATTTTGTTGGAGTTAGCGAATGTGTCTGCAACTAGTAGTAGTAGTCCGCTAGAACCCTGCCACTTACTGAAGAAGGTGCTGCTGCTGTCCATCTTGAGTCTTAGTGTGATGATAACGTGTGTGTGTGTGGGGGGTAATATAGGTCATTTGTCACACCTCGCACACGTAGGGACATTAGGAGGGGGGGGGGTTCTTTCTCTCTCACAGGTGACGTAACTTCGTGGGAACGCGCCTCCGAGACCTTTCCTGCTACGCCCTTTTTGTAGGTAGAGCATCTCTCTCTCTCTCTCTCTCTCTCTCTCTCTCTCACACACTACGTGACGTCAGTAATACCCTTGTAGTAAAGGTTATATTCACCAAGAAAGTGAGAGGAGACTGGCGCTTGATAGAGTAATGTGTTGGCTAGACGTGTGCGTGTCAGGGTGTACTCTCTCGTGTGTGTGTGTAACAACTCCATTTACAAACCTTAACTCGGTGTCATTGCCCACACGTGAATTTAAACCATCTTGTGGTGCATATTGTCTAATGGTAGACCCTGCTGCCATATGGCATCACAAAATTGTGACCAAGTCCCAGGTTGCTGATCTGACTTTATGCCTCATTTACACACAATTGCAGGGTCTCAATTGTTTCTCTTACTTTGACACCATAACATACATATATCGTTTGTCACTATTGATTATTAATATTATTATTATTATTATTATTATTATTATTATTATTATTATTATTATTATTATTATTATTATTATTGTTATTATTATTATTATTATTATTATTATTATTATTATTATTATTATTATATTTTCGCCCCAGGCCCTGATGTGGGTCAATGGGTCATTGACCAGTGCCCGGGTGGGCTAATCCCGTGAATAAATAAATGAATAAATAAATGAATAAATAAATAAATTAATTAATTATCCCTCTCATTACCCGAGGGTGGCACGTGGTATAGCACTGTCTTCTGGTCTACCCTTGTAAGCTGTCCAGTGTTCCCGAGACATTCTTTAACTTTGTATTACGACAAAATAATTCGACCTGAAGAATTTCCACCCCAGTTTATTTTCACCTAAAGATTAACCACCCTAACGCTAACCCTACTTAACTTAACCGAACCTAACCTAACCAGGACTAATTTAACTTCCTATAAACTATCCCAACCCAACCGACTCGGGGTGCCACCTACTAAGTTGCTGCTGTTGTTGTGGTGGTGGATTCGCAATTTGTTAGTGTGAGCGTACAGTAAATGATGAACAGTCATTATTAGTGTTGCTGGCTCCTGGCTAACACCAAGGCCGCCACTCTCTTTAGAACTAACGCAACGCACCTTTGCGGACAACGTTTCCCGGGAGGCTAATGTGCGTTCCGGCGAGTGTGCTGGGGGTCCGTCCACAACAAAGATGTAAATAAAACCCACGTGCCTTTTTATGACGTGAGTACAACCTCTATATAGTGACTCCTTGGTGGTGTGCCTGGTAGTAGGTAGTTATAGTGGGGGATCACGTGTCCTTGGCCCGGTGACGGTGGAGGGTCCATTGTGCCGCCGTCACGCCCCTGATGATTTCCGCTCCTGTAGGGGGGAAGTTGTGAGCCACGCCTTCCTCTGTTAGGCCTTAAAACCACAACCCTCCTACCACCCTTAACTCCTGCTCTATCTCTGCTCCCTCATTTCCTACCTTCCTTCCTTCCTTCCTTCCTTCCTTCCTTCCTTCCGCTACCACTTACTCCACCCAACCTCCCCTTCTTCCTTCTCCACTTTACCTACCTACCTTCCTCTCCCTACCACCCCTTACTTTTTTTTGTAGGGAAAGGAGGAATGAAGAAAGATTAGAGGTGGGGGAAGGAAGTTATAGTTCGGAAATTGAAGAAATTCAGGAGGAGGTAAGAGAGGGCGGGCTGACCACCTAGCTAAGCTAATAGTGTGTTTGGGTTGTGTCATGGGTTAGTTATTGTCTGCCGGTACAGGCACTAGACAGCCTACCCTGTCCCATTTATGGGTGTTTTAAGGGCCTTATTTCATATTCCGCCGACCCTACTGGCGGATGCTGGTCTAGGGAGGTCCCCTTACTCCTGTCCCATCTCTCCACCCAACCTCCTCTCCCTACCTACCTACCTACCTACCTACCTACCTACCTACCTACCTACTTACCTACCTCTCCTCCCTCCTTCCCTACCTACCTACCTACCTACCTACCTACCTACCTCTCCTCCCTCCTCCCTACTTACCTACCTACCTACCTACCTCTCCTTCCTCCTTCCCTACCTACCTACTTACCTACCTCTCCTCCCTACTTCCCTACCTACCTCTCCTCCCTTCCTCTCCTCCCTACTTCCCTACCTTCCTCTCCTCCCTTCCTCTCCTCCCTACCTACCTCTCCTCCCTAACATAAGAACATAAGAATGGAGGAAACTGCAGCGGGCCTATTGGCCCATACTGAGCAGTCCCGTTTACACCCAACCCCTTTCGCTCATATATCCATCCAACCCATGTTTGAAGCTATCCAGCGTATTCGAGTTAATGATGATGTTTGGTAACTTGATCCACTCATCCACTACTCTATTTCCAAACCAATGTTTACCTATCTCGCGCCTAAATCTATATTTGTCTAATTTAAAACCATTGTTGCGAGTTCGCTCATGGTTGGATAGTTTGAGTACTTTCGTTAAATCACCGTTGTTTAGCCCTGACTTCCATTTATACACCTCGATCACGTCGCCCCCTCACTCTACTGTAGGTCTTTCGAGGGAGTGCAAATTAAGATGCTTCAATATGTTTCTGTACTCAAGTTCCTAATGCCCGGGATTAGTCTTGTCATTCTCTCCTTGAATTCTTTCCAGGGATTCTATATCCATTCTGTAATACGGTGACCAGAACTGAGCTGCGTAATCCAAGTGAGGTCTCACAAGCGCAAGATATAGTTTTAGGATGACCTCGCTAGTCTTGTAATTAACACACCTTTGTATGAACCCAAGTACTTTGTTAGTCTTGTTTTGAGCAAATGCACAATGTTTACCTGGTTTAAGATTCCCACTTATCATTACTCCTAATCTTTCTCACAGTCGGATTTCTCTATAACATTGTTGTTCATCTGATATCTGGTTTCTCCGTTTGCATCTCCTTGAGTCCCCTGACTAAGTACTTTACATTTGTCCACATTAAATTTCATCTGCCATTTTTCAGACCATTCGAAAAATATGTTTAGATCTTCCTGTAGTTTTGTGGAGTCCACATCAGATTTAATTATACGCCCTATTTTAGTGTCATCAGCAATTTTTAGTGTCATCCATTGTCGGGGAGGAGTGGGCGATGGTTGGTGACATGCCTTGCACTCCTCACCAGCACACTCCTGAGATATTAAGTTTAATGACCCGTCTCTCCTGTACACACCTTCCCAGCGCCCCTGGATACGTTAATCTCCGCCTCCTACCCTTCCTCTCTCTCACACCTGGGGTCACTATCACGACCGGCGGGTGACTGCAATTCCTTCCTTCCTTCCTTCATTCCTTCCTTCTTTGCTGTCGCCGTGCTGCTGTACTGGGGTCCAGGCCAACGACTAGCCGTCATGGTACTGTACCGTTTATCACAATTAAGTGAGGGAGTGTGTTGGAGGTGTCCTGTCTCTCCCTCTGGCTGAACCCTCCTGTAGTAGTGACCATATAATCAACTCAGTCACCTGCAGACATGGAGAGGCACATCACCTGCAGATGACCTAGCCAGCTCTTGTAGCAGTAATGGTGGCCTGGAGGGTGAGGGAGGCCAGGTGTGTGTGTGGTTGATAACTTGATGCACTGAATTAAGAGATTGGTTGTCACTCGGGTAGCTTTATTGATGCCAGATAGTTAGACGCCAAGCCAGGTAGACGCCTGATATACGCCAGGTGAGCGCCAGGCCAGGTAGACGCCTGATATACGCCAGGTGAGCGCCAGGCCAGGTAGACGCCTGATATACGCCAGGTGAGCGCCAGGCCAGGTAAGATAACACCAGCGTAGATCGCATGACAACCTGAGCGCCACGATTAACGCTGACACAGGTAACGGATGTGATTACTGACGGGCGGCGGGGGGATGGAGACAGCTGTTGTCAGTACTATGCGGGGCTATTGTCGAGGGGTGAGGGCAGGTGTTTAAGTCAGGGGTGGCTGGGGGGAGGAGTGAGGGCTGGTATGTAGGTCATGGGTGGTTGGAGAGGGGTGAGGGCTGGGGTGGCTGGAGGGAGGGATGAGGGCAGTGTAGGCTCAGGGGGTGGCTGAGAGAGGTGAGGCAGGTGGTTGGAGGGAGGGGGTGAGGCAGGGGTGGGGTTGGAGGGAGGGGTGAGGCAGGTGGCTGGGAGGGAGGGGTGAGGCAGGGGTGAGAGTAGGGGTGTGTAGGCTGGGGGTGGTTGAGGGGGAGAGGAGGGCAGGAGGGCTGGAGGAGGGGTGAGGCAGGGTGGCTGGAGGGAGGGGGAGGGCAGGGGTGGCTGAGGGAGGGGAGGGGTGAGGCAGGGGTGGCTGGAGGGGAGGTGAGGACAGGGAGGGGAGGAAGGTTGGAGGGAGGGGTGAGGGAGGGGTTGGAGGACAGGGGTGGACAGGGGTGGAAGGAGGGAGGGGGAGGGGTGGTTGGGAGGGAGGGGTGAGGACAGGGTGGTTGGAGGTGGGGAGGCAGGGCTGGTGAGGACAGGGGTGGTTGGAGGGGCAGGCAGGTGGTTGGAGGGGAGGGGTGAGGACAGGGGTGGCTGGAGGAGGGGTGAGGGCAGGGGTGGTTGGAGGGAGGGGTGGAGGGGTAAAAGGAGGGAGGGGTGAGGGCAGGGGTGGCTGGAGGGAGGAGGGGGGTGGACAGGGGCAGGCTGGAGGAGGGGTGAGGGGTGTGGAAGGTGAGACGGGTGGTTGGAGGGAGGGGAGGGCAGGGGTTGGCTGAGGGGAGGGGTGAGGGCAGGGGGTGGAGGGAGGGGTGAGGACAGGGGTGGTTGGAGGGAGGTGGAGGACAGGTGGTTGGAGGACAGGTGGTTGGAGGGGAGGGAGGAGGACAGGGGTGGTTGGAGGAGGGGTGAGGCAGGGGTGGTTGGAGGGAGGTGAGGACAGCTGGAGGGAGGGGGAGGGGCAGGGGTGGGCTGGGAGGGAGGTGAGGCAGGGGCTGGGTTGGAGGGAAGGTGAGGACAGGTGGTGGAGGAGGGGGAGGACAGGGGTGGTTGGAGGAGGGGTGAGGGGACAGGGGTGGCTGGAGGGAAGGGTGAGGACAGGGTGCTGGAGGGGAGGTGAGGACAGGGGTGGCTGGAGGGAGGGGTGAGGCAGGGTGGTTGGAGGAGGTGAGGACAGGGGCTGGAGGGGAGGGGTGAGGGCAGGCTGGCTGGAGGGAGGGGTGAGGGGCAGGGTGGCTGGAGGGAGGGGTGAGGCAGGGGTGGCTGGAGGGAGGGGTGAGAGACAGGTCAGGTTGAGGTGGCTGGAGGAGGAGGAGGCAGGAGTGGCTGGAGGGTGAGGCAGGGGTGGAGGGAGGCAGGAGGGGGGCAGGGGTGGCTGGAGGGTGGAGTGGAGGTGGAGGTGGGGTGAGGAGGGGTGGTTGAGGACAGGGGTGGTTGGAGGGAGGTGAGGGGCAGGGGTGGTTGGAGGGATGTGTGGGCTGGAGGGGTGAGGGACAGGCATGGAGGAGGTGAGGGCAGGGGGTGGCTGGGTGGAGGGAGGGCAGGGAGGGCAGGGAGGGGTGGGCAGGGGTGGCTGGAGGGAGGGGTGAGGCAGGTGGCTGGAGGAGGTGAGGGGCAGGTGGCTGGAGGGAGGTGAGGGCAGGGGTGGTTGAGGAGGTGGAGGGAGAAGGGGAGGGGTGAGGACAGGGGGTGGTTGGAGGAGGAGGAGGGGCAGGAGTGGCTGGAGGGAGGGTGAGGGCAGGGGGGTTGGAGGAGGTGAGGGCAGGCTGGTTGGAGGGGTGGGGAGGGGTGAGGGGCAGGGGTGCTGAGGGAGGGGTGAGGCAGGGGTGGTTGGAGGGAGGGGTGAGGGCAGGTGGCTGAGGAGGTGAGAGTAGGTGTGCAGGTCAGGGGTGGCTGGGAGGAGGAGTGAGGGCAGGAGTGGTTGGAGGGAGGGGAGGCAGGGGTGGTTGGAGGGAGGTGGGCGGTGTGGCTAACTCTAAATATCTGAAACAAAATTTTGTATTAGAATTGAATCCTAAGGAAATTACTCTCTATATGAAGGGGGGTAATACCCCCATTCATTTATGAGTAATTAATTATTTACTCTTTCACTATCAATTGAACGGTCATCGAGTTCTCTGTAGCGACACACACACACACACACACAGGAGCATTTATTTATCTATTTCGCTTTATTTTGGTTAATGGGGTTCGCTACTCGAAATTATATCTACAGTATATATAGACTCATGACTGTGGGTGTGCGCGCACGTTAAATTAACTCAGTTCCCGGAAATCCTTTTATGTGTGTTTTTTTTAGTAGATAGTGAGTGGCTTTGTGAAGCTTTCGTGCCGCTAGTCTCGTGTATCCAGTGTCTCTGCCATTAACACACATATATACTGGAAAACTGTAGACTCACCGATGGTTAAAGTGGAAGCATTATTATTTTATCACCAGAATCAATGTTCTCAAATTGTTTTTCATTTGTGTGTAAAATAGTTATTGCGGTCCACCTGATGCTGTAATATCTAGATTAAATCACCAAGTGGGAATTACTGTACCTATATTTTGTATATAAATCTGAACTTATACTGAATTTATTATTTTATCATTGCAGTTTTGTTGGGAGGTGGTGAGCGACTAGTGACAGCAGTACGTTAAGGTAGGTCCCCAATGTCAGATTCAGATTTGTCCCCAGGGGGCTAGTTTATTGGGCACCCCCTTACATCCTGTGCAAGGTGAAGCGCAGAAGCGTTTACAGCGCCCAACAGGGAAGTATGAAAAGTTCATACTTGCTTTTATGACTCGTACATTAAGGGCGTAAAAGCCTGAAGGGTCATAGGTTCTGTCAAGTTACATAAAGTGAGAGAATGATGAGTGTGTGGGGGGAAAGTTCCCGGTACATTTTATCTGTTTACATTTTATCTGGGCAAAGAGTGGCAGGTCCCTAATAATGTCAAATGCCAGGCCTGTGACTAGGAGGAGGGATATCTGGTCTGGGAGGGAAGAGGTGTTGGTAACGGCTGGGGACCTATAGGAGGAGGTCATAGGGCAAGTGAGGATGTACTGTAGTGAGAGAGGGTGTGAGAGTCGGGTTGGCCACAAATTTACAAACAGTGCGGTGAGGCTCAGGGTTGCCAATGTACTCCCATAGGTACCTGTACCCTTGGCGCAGTCTCATGTATATAAGCTGTTGAGATCGAGTCAGGGATTGATATTCTTTGTAGTGGCGGTTGTCGTCACCGGTTACAGCGTCATAGTGGCATAGTGTGACGCTACCCCGTTGTTTCAGGTGTGTCCAATTTTCGTTGAATGACTCTCGTTGTGTGGGTCCCCAATGTGTGTGTCGACCAGTCAGGAAATATATTATGAACTGGGTGATCCAGTTTTTGTGATCGTGAGAGAGACTGTTAGTGTCATTGCCTGTCTGTGTGAGTACTCGAGGAAAATTGTCTGTGTAATCACTTGAATGTTAAACCCCTGAGTACATGTCTGTGTAATTCCTGGTACAGAATAACCACTACAGGAAGGTCTCGTAGGAAGGTGACTACAGGACTGTTGATCTTGGCCGGGATCACCTCCTGGCGGCCGACACCCATGGCAGGGGTTAGGAACTGGCTGTATAACACACACAGATGCTGGACTGACGGATGATGATGATGGTTGTTGTTGTTGTTGTTGTTGTTAATGCTGTTCTTGCGTTTATTAGACTTTATTTTTGCTGTTACTTTTTATTATGGTGGTTGTTGTTGATGATGATGATGCTATATTTGTTGGTATTGTTGCCATCCGTTAATGAAACAAGAGTGTAGGTGGTACATTCTCACGCTTCTATTCTAGTTGTAATTGGATCAACTTGAACACTGGTTCCTGATTGGCTTGACAACTCTGGTCATGATTGGTTGAGCTTGTCGAGCACAAACACGTGATTGACTGAGCTTGTCGAGCACAAACACGTGATTGGTTGAGCTTGTCGAGCACAAACACGTGATTGGCTGAACTTGTCGAGCACGTGATTGGGGGAGTTTGTCGAGCACAAACACGTGATTGGGGGAGCTTGTCGAGCACAAACACGTGATTGGTTGAGCTTGTCGAGCACAAACACGTGATTGGTTAGACGGCGAATGAAGCCCAATAGTCTGTTCCTGTGAGATTCGTACCACGGTGATGATGATGATGGCGTGTGTGGGTGGCGAGATGAAGGCGGTGTTCTATGTATGTATGGATGTATAAATGTGTGCCTGTATATTTATGTATGTTTGACTGTATTGTATGTACAGTATGTAGGCTGCTTCAATAAACAGGATGTAAACCTTACATAATGAAGTCCTGAATGTACCTTTCTAACCGGGTACTAATTACTGTAATGTAGTACCTGTGTAACTCTCTCTTTCTCTCTCTGATGTGTTAATACTTAAATCTTGACATGAGTAGGGTTACTTTTAATATCAAGGAGTTTATTAACCTTTTATATAAGTATTTGAATAAGACTTAAATTTTCACACTATCACTTTTCTTCAGTTTATTACTTAAAGATTTCCCCATAAGTAATTTATCCATTTAAGGAATTTAATTTCATTAGATAGTAAATTTCAAGAACCGAGAAAGTTGTTGTGTCGTGTGATGGAACAGCTGTTTGAGTGAGTGAGTGCGTCCATTGTTGTTGTTGTGTTGTGGTGGCTGGGTTGATTGGCGCGAACTGGGGCAAACATTTTTCGAGTCACTGGTGGACTGAGGGAGAAGAATCAGTGAACTTGATGGCTGCTTGGATAAAAATACCCACTACAACGTTTCTCTTCTGATAAACTTTATAAACATCTTGGGTCAGTTTGTAGTTTCGACCAACCACTGAATTTTTTGATGAGAAATACGTCATCCAGTGGTTTAGACCAGTGTTCCCCAACCTTTTCAACACTGGGTCAGTTCTCAGCACCTCTAAATTCTTTGGTCATATATAAAGTTATCATAAAAATGATACATTTAATTGGAAAAATCATACTTCTGTATAAGTGTACACTACAAGTACATTACAATAAGTTGCATTTACACTTACTGTACAAAATACAAAATAATAAACACTTACACATACATTTAATTTGTGCAGCCACGCCTCATCACAAACTACATATGGCATTGGATACTTTCAGTGTGATTTTTGTTGCTGGGTAGATGCAGCAAGCAAGTTGAATCGTGGGTCAATATTTCTTGTCGCACCCACTTTTTTTAACCTAATTTCTGCTATTATTTGACTCTTATATACGTTTCCACATTATGTGTGTGGTCTCTCCCCCCCCCCCTCCCCCCAAGGTTGGGGCCCCTAGGCACGCGCCTCATGTGCCTATTGGGAAATCCGCCACTGCACAGAATATAGCAAAATTGACTTGTTCACTTATTTTTGTGGGTCACAATGTCGGTCACAGCACCTGGTCATAGTACCTGGTCACAGTAGTCTGTCGGGTCACACTAGTAGATGGTTTGGGTCACAGGGTTGGGGAACACTGGTTTAGACAATTTTAAGACACTTTTCTTCTTTGACGTTTCCCTAACAAATGGCTTACATATACCGGGGGATCCAGGCCGATTAGGTTAGGTTAAGTATTTTTAGATCAATTGCGAGAGAAACGTAATAGAAGAAAAGTGTCTTGAAATTATATAAACCACCGGATGACGTATTTATCATAAAAAAATTCAGTGGTTGGTCGAAACTACAAATTGACCACATGTTGATTTAGTTTATTTATTGGACACAAAACATATTCAGTGAATCTCCAACCACCTGGCAGAAGAGTCTCCCACCTCTGTCGCCTGTTGTCAATGAGAGAAAACTGGTAATAACTCAAAATACCTAAAGAAAAATGTATCAACCATCGAAGTCCAGGTACTATTCTAAGCCTCTCTATATTACAATACATGTTTGTTCATTAACTAAAACTGTGAGAGGTGAAGTTAAGTTAGGTTGGTGGAGCTCATTTAGTTAGGTTAGTTAAGGTCAAAGTTGTTAGATGAAATATTATGTATATCCATAATCATCCGACCTTAAAAATCCTGTTGCTGATATAAACAAATACATCTTGTTGATATTTACCTCAGAGATTCTGTTAAGGTAGAGTGAAGGAGCTAACCTGTGCAAGGGCCTCCCTCACCTGTTAATCTTTACTGTGATTTAGACGTCATATACACGTATTTCTCTCTCTCTCTCTCTCTCTCTCTCTCTCTCTCTCTTGTAATCATAAAAGTATAAACAGCTCCCACTTGTTGACGGCGTCATAAAGGCGCCAGAACAGATTTGGACGTTTTGTTTTTCCATAACACAAGTTCAGGTCCTACAGTAAGCCCATGGTGCAGTTATGCTAATGGCAGCAGTATTGTAGACATGCCGCCTTCTTAAACAATCATTGAATGGGCGGAGAAGTGGTTTCGTTTTTATCATTAATCGTAGTACAGTGCAGTACAGTATATGGGATTGAAGGTACAGTGCAAACACACAGTAGCCTCATCCCGCCGCCTGCAACGACATGGCCGCCACACAAATCCCTAATCTGAATTCCCTGCCAGAAACCCTAACGTCTACAGAACCAGTGACTGACAACACATTTAACAAACAACGGGAGTCTATAATGGGTGCTACTATAGTAGGCGGTCTACCAGGATGTTTACACCAGCGTCTATTAACCCAACCTAACCTAACCTAACCTAACCTAACCTAACTCCAGCTCGGTAGACCGCATACTATAGTAGCAGCCTGTAATCTGTTGTAATTTCCCTGTATTGTTTCGTCATCTTTCTGCTTCAACTTTTTTTTTGTTAGGTTCGAAAGTTTGAATGAACTGTTTGTTGCTTGTCATTCAAGGCACTTTATGTAAGGAGAGAGTGAGTGAGTGAGTGGGTCGTCTTGTGGTGCATTGGTCCGTGCTTCATCCACCCTGACAAGAGACGAACCTGTGGCCTGCACCTGCCCGTCAGTCCGCCCTGCCGCCCATCCAACCCCACCCACTCCACCCTCCGTCCTCCAACAAGCCACCCAGCACCCTCACCACTATATGTACTCACCCTGTGCTACCTGTTGTTGTTGTTTAATACAAGCGGCCCCCAGCAACGCCACCTACAGCGCCTCCTACAAGTTAGCTGGCTCCCAGATGCCGACTAACTATCACTGCCAGGTTTGAGAGTTTGGGCAATGGTGGAGTGAGTCTTAACCATGGACATGATGTGGGCCACTCACATGAAACCACATGTTGAAAGTGGTATAGTGTGTACTGGTGGAAGTGTTTGGTATGGTGGTGTGATGTGATGGAGGTGTAGTGTGTAGAGGTGGAAGTGTGTGGTATGGTGTTGTGGTGGATGGGAGTGTAGTGTGTAGAGGTGGAAGTGTGTGATGTGTGGTAGGGTGGTGTGAGAGTGTGGTATGGTGTGGTGTGCAGCATGGTATGGTGTCATGGAAGTGTGGAGCGTGTGGTTCAATGTGGTATAAGTGTGTGGTGTGTGTTACGATGTTTAAGTGTGTGGCATGTAGTTTGGTATGGAATGTGTAGTAAATTGCACATATGAATCATACACCCACCCATTGGGCTTTCATGACCATCACTTATAACAATGTCGGGTTAAGTCATGGTTAGGTCAGGTTAAGTCATGGTTAGGTCAGGTCAAGTCATGGTTTGGTAAGGTCAAGTCATGGTTTGGTAAGGTCATGTTAATGTACGTTAGGTCAGCTTAGGTTATGTTCTTTAATGTAACTGAGGCGCGTGCTGGTAATAGTGGTGAAAACCTGCCACTACTGCCACCACTTGTAATAATGTGAAATATTCTTTTGGAATTTGCCTTTATTAACTGAATGGCGGTAGGCAATAGAGACGCTTCCCACAAGGGTTGGTGGTGGAGAGAGAGTTAAAAATTAATGAATTATGAGTACTAGAGATGTTGTTCTGTTTGGATGCTGTAGTGTAACAGTGTGAGGTGGTAGAGGTGGCAACAGTCCGTTAGTCAGTCCCGTTGGCCAGACCTCCGGCGGCAACCTGCAAACCTGTTGCCTTAATCACCCACACTACTACTACCATCATCGTCTGTGCCACCAAGATCACCATCACCACCTGTGCCACCAATGCCACCGCCACCAATGCCACCACCACCACCTGTGCCACCAATGCCACCACCACCAGTGCCACCAATGCCACCACCACCACCTGTGCCACCATCACCACAACACCTCTACCAACACCCACAAATGATTGTATACCTGTACTTGTCTGTGTATACAAACTGAAACAATGTAAACTTGAATGACGATCATACTAAACAAGTCTCTCTCTCTCTCTCTCTCTCTCTCTCTCTCTCTCTCTCTCTCTCTCTCTCAAACATACACTATACACCGCCAAACATACATTCTATAAATACACAAACACATCGCTTGAGAATTTCAATTGTTTTTTTCGTTTGTGTTATTCCTTTAATATGCAAATTTATTTATAAGACAATGGTGGTTATTGAGAGAGAGAGAGAGAGAGAGAGAGAGACTGGTGGATAGCTAAGATCTGTTATCACCACCCACCCGCCTCCCACCACAACCAACCACCCGCCACCCACGACCATCCACTCACTCTACCGCCCACTCCTCCACCCACCGCCCATAATCACTCGTCCTACTCCTCACTTCTCTCTCTCGTGTCTACAATAGGAGTGATTATTTGTGAGATGATAATATTTGAGTCCTGGGTGTTGAGTTGAAGGTCGCCTCCCCCCGTGTGCTCCCTCAAGTATAGTGATAAAGGTTGTGAGAATATCCATCCACCTACCCACCCATCTCTATTCACGCCCTCCATCCAACTCCCCTCCAGCTCACCCTCCCTCCCCCAACCTTACCTGTGTTTTATTATGTATTTTAATTTAATGGGTAGATGACATATCGACTCTGTTCATTGATCCAGTTAAACTAGTTCGTATCACACACACACACACACACACACACATACATGTACTCCATACACACATAATTATCACCTGCATGAGAGAATTGCCTCACCGATAACCGTAACACCTGAATACAGAATTATCACATCATCACGCCCCCCCCCCCTCATGTTGTAACCGTATTGTGATCATAACTATAATGAGGTTATACTCGAGTACTATCAAAGTCTACAACCCTCCCCTTTCTTGTTTATTGTTGATGTAAATTCTTGTGTGTGTGTGTGTGTGTGTGTGTGTGTGTGTGTGACTGACGGCGGCGACAGTGGCGGCGGCGAAGGAGGATTAACCTTGGGAGGTATGAGGCTATGGGAGTAAATCCAGAAAAAAAAAATCTTTGGTGAAGCCCCGCATCAGGCAGACATGCTTCAACAAGACCCCAACGGCGGAGAGGTGACCACAATGGAAACCCAATAACTACACCGGCAGACGAAGGCATTGCATGATGGACAGGCTACTAAGGTGAGAACCAACAAACTGGGCTATCGGCAGTCCATTGCAACTCTCCTCTCCCCAGTCGTTGCAACACTTGTACCTCGGGATCAGGAAAAAGGAGAGCCAAGATGTTTGGTTGCAGCCTGCACCCCTGCCTCACCACATAAATCAACTCCCATGCAGCCATCATCCAACTCATGATCATAAAAACACCTATACCCCCAAAAGTTCGATGGCGACGGACGAGTGGCGATGGGGACAGACAGAGATGACTGCCGGGAGTCTCTATCTCAACTCTGCACGGGTGGAATCTAGGCAGCAGTGCAATCCGGTCATGTCTGTGCGATTGAGTAGCCCTCTCGAGGACCCAATCTGCTCACCGCACATGGGGAGGGGGCTAGAAAAGGTGCCCTAAACATAGCCTGCCTAAAGAACCAACCTGACTGAGCAACTGCACCCAGTAAGGCCATCCTTATGCGGTCGAAAAAACAATAATCACAGATTCAAACAAAAGCAAACTATACAACCTGTTATGGTCGCTGCATGGAATGTCAAAACCCTTTTGGATACTGGCACAAATGAGCGTCCTGAAAGAACTGCCCTTTTGGCAAAAGAGCTGACTGGGTATAACATCGACATAGCAGCCATTAGTGAGTCCCGGCTCCCAGATGAGGGTCGACTCACAGAACGGGGGTCTGGTTATACGTTCTTCTGGAAGGGTAAGGCTGCTGCGGTCAGGTATGTGTAAGATTATCACAGGTAGACCCTCACCACTCCTCTACTAAGGATTAATTTATTCTGGTAAACCATGAAGTAAGTTGAAGCCTCATGGAAATAATATGCAGTATACTCGCTCACGTGTCTCGTAACACTGTACAAGTGTTCATGGTTTATTTTTGAGGTGAAGGTAACTGGGATAATAAATCATTCATATTGACCTTGTGGAGACTTACTCCTCTATCCCAGACTGATGATACACAACACATCCTCACTACAGAACCCGTGATGCAGGTCATGGGGTGAAGGTGATAAGTCTCTCTCTCTCTCTCTCTCTCTCTCTCTCTCTCTCTCTCTCTCTCTCTCTCTTGTCCGGGACCAACACCGTTTCTCACTCGCTTCTACCTGGTGTTACTCGCTGGTGAAGTGGGGGACGGGGCAGTAAGGGTTGCACGCTGTATACTGTTTTACTTTCAAGTTTCTGTCTTATAAATATTGTGTTTTTAATATCCACAATTTACACACACACACACACACACACACACACACACACACACACACGCACGCGCGCGCGCGCACCGGAAACTGTATACATAACCAGTCCTATTTTGACCCTGGTTGTGTCGCAGGAGTCAAGTTGTGAGCTGTAGCATGGATAATATCCACCAACACTATATAAAGATGATGATAATGGCCGGATGTGCGTCAAAATAAGTTCCCGCAGTTGAAGGTCAGACTGAGAAAGAAGCCTTGGGATGTGTGGCTCGGTTTATGCCCAATTTTGTCTATACTTCCCTTATGTCTACATTTTAAATGTCAAGCATATTCCCAAAATGTCTTTACTGTCAGTTTATGATGACCTAACCTAACCTTATTCAACCAAACCTAATCCACACGATTAAGAACATAAGAATGGAGGAAACTGCAGCGGGCCTATTGGCCCATACTGAACAGTCCCATTCACACCCAACCCCTATTGCTTATATATTCATCCAACCTACTGTATATTTGACGCTATCCAGTGTATTCTATTTAATGATGATGCTTGGTAACTTGTTCCATTCATCCACTACTCTATTTCCAAACCAATGTTTACCTATTTCGCGCCTAAGTCTAAATTTGTCTAATTTAAAACCAATGCTACGAGTTCGCTCCTGGTTAGATAGTTTGAGTTCCTTTCTTATATCACATTTGTTTAGCCCTGACTTCCATTTATACACCTCTGTCATATCGCCCCTCACTCTACGTCTCTCGAGGGAGTGCAAATTAAGATGCTTTAACCTGTCTCTTTACTCAAGGATCCTAATGCCCGGGATTAGTCTTGTCATTCTCCTCTGAATTCTTTCTAGGGATTCTATATCAATTCTGTAACCCGGTGACCAGAATTGAACTGCGTAATCCAAGTGAGGTCTCACAAGCGCAAGATATAGTTTTAGGATGACCTCTCTAGTCTTGTAACAAACACTCTTTTTATGAACCCAAGTACTTTATTAGCCTTGTTTCGAGCAAATACACATCGTTTACTTGGCTTAAGATTCCTACTTCTAAATCTTTATTACATTCGGATTTCTTTATAACATCGTTGTTCATCTAGTTTCTCTGTTTACATCTCCTAGACTAAGGTGTTTGATAGAGATACTGTAGAAGTGTAGAGGATACACCCTCTACACCCTCCTTAAGCTTTTCCTCACGATTTTTGAATTCAGGTCAGGGTGGTGGTGGTGGTGGCGGCGATGGCGATGGTGGTAAGCATTATAGCATGGGAAGCGTTAGTTTATTGGGAGAGCCGTTGAGATGAGGTGGTGGGAGGTGTACTGTTCCTGGGAGAAATAGAGTACGGCCGTCAAGTGTGCGTGTGTGTACTTAACCAGCAACACAAGGAAGGAAGCAGTGAGTACAACATGATCGTTTTTCTCACAACTAAACACACCATCACCATAGAGGAAGGTTGTGGTGTTATGTTTTAGCCCGTCGTCAATACTCGATGTTATTATTCACAACCACGAACCCCCGAGAGATTCAGAATCATGAATCCGAAGCATCTATGAACAGAAAACTGTATCAGTCTATTGCTGTACCTGGTCTTGGGTATGAAGAGTTAACCCTATAATCTAAACATCAGAATCACTTGTGCCTTATCAGCCCCGTTAAGATGTTCTTAGTCACATTGTTATTGTCCCTGGCGTGGTAATCACTTGTCAATAAATGGTAATGTTTTTTATTGTATCATATTTCAGTTATTCATTATCCATTTATTTCTGTATATTGTAGTTGTATTTATTGCCCCGGTCATTGCTCCGTGTGTCAGCCCTTGGGAGTCGACGAGCTTTATTGTCTCCTGGCAAGACTTGTTCTGATTCTGTGATAATGATTACCTTACTTGGCGGTTCACAGTATGTCTTTAAATGACTGCGTACATGTTATCATCCACTCAGTCGCCTCTGTGGCATCATGGAGTAGTAGTCTTATTATGTCCCTCAGCGTCCCCCAGGGCGAGGGCGGAGGAGGACGTTCCAGCAACTCACCTGGTAGGGTCCCTCAGGCCAGCAGGTGTCAGTGGGGGTCTCCTGGTGGTGGTCACGTGTTGTCTCAGTAGTGTATGTCTCACGCCGGCGACCTTACTGACCACCACAAGCACATAGAGAAAGCACAAACCACAATTCGGGTTATTTTCAGCCCTTTATTTTTAAAATTTGAGGCAGCATTAATCCTTTAAGCTATCAAAATAATACTATTCACATTACACCTTAGTAACAAGTGTTTCTAGATATAGGAATTTACCACCACCGTGTTTACATTGTTCTGAGGGAGAGTTGGGCGTGCGTTGTTGTGTGTGTGAGACATAGGGGAGGAACACGAGCACTGCGGCACACGGAGGCAAAGTGGCGGGTCCTCCCGTCACGCCAGCTCACCAAACACTGGAGGAGCTCAGCCACCAGCCCACCACACACACCACACCAACACTGGATAACGCTCACTTTACCGCCAGTAAAATGGCCACGGACCCAGCAACCTCGCCCTCACCTTGCATGACGCCACCACCGACCCGCGCCAGACCCCTCGCACGTGTTGCTCGCTTCCCTAATACAGAACACTGATAATCAAATTGACACATTATTTTTTTCAACACTTTGTGCATTATTTTGGATATTTAGTGCCTGGAAATACAGCAACCCATACTGAAACATAAAATATCTATCACTTGCAAGATTGAGACGTGATATTAAGATAACTAACGACATCACATTATTTATAGTGTTTCATTAAAGATATTCAGGGGGGTGTGTGTTTGTACATTGATAAGCATTTTTTCGTAATTTTTTGTTCTGTTGTCACGTTACGTTCAGATTTAGATTTGCCACTTGTCTCACCCACCCTCATCCCACTCGTAACGCAACATATTTACCCTCCTCCTCCTCCTCGTGTTTGTTCCCTTGCTTCCCCATAACTGTTGTTTATTAAGCATCTCCACTGAATCTTGACTCTGTCCACTCCACGCTTTTGATCCCGGTGATCGGACGTTTGCATCACGGTTAGCTTAGGTTCAATTATGTTAGGTTGGATTAGATTAGTTTGGATTAGATTAACTTAAGTTAGCAGGGTGTCTACTAGTCTGGAAAACCTGGAAAAAACAGGGAATTTTACAATTAAACCTGGAATTTTATGTGATTTCAGTTCATCTTCAAAATATTGTTATTTTGAGAGCAATCTTACCATAAATTAATGCTGTGCTATACGCGTATAATAAGTAAATAATTAAAATTTTAGGAACAAATTCCAGTAAATAGTCCACTCCGATAACAATTGTTTGTGTACCCTATCGTATTTAATGTTAGCGATCAAATAACCAAATATTACAGGTTATACCTACTAATACTGCAATGAATATTGTCAAGGATGGATTGTTCTTATAATTGAGTTTATTTAAGTGGATTATTCCACATATTTATTACGAGTCATAAAGGTGAATCAGGAGTGTGATGTTTCGGTTTTTGCCGGATTTCCGTTTTTTTGGAACGCCCA
>NW_024737042.1:16530101-16540666 GCF_018991925.1 Homarus americanus
ACCTCTTCATTTTGAATATGATTTATGTAGGATAGCAAATGCACCAGGAATTAGATTCATGGCGAGAGCAATTACCTTAGACTGTAACACAAACCCATTAGATAAAGTGACTAATCTGGTAAAGGAGAGGTCAGCTGGCGCTACAAAATTTGCTGCATACATATCCGATCTGAACCCTTTTATGATAGTGCATGAGGTATACTTTAGTAAGAAATATATCCCGAATTTTCAGCGCGAGTAGTTCACCAGGCTGAGACTAATATCACAACCTTAAAGTAGAGACAGGCAGGTGGAGCCGCACACCAGCAAAGTTGAGAGTATGTCAGTGCGACGACATCATATACAAAGTGAACTACATGTGTTGATTGATTGTCCGCTCTCTTTACATTGTCGTGAAATGTATCATATGCTGACTCTCTCCAGTATCAGTGAACTCTTAAATGAAAAAGTATATGTGCCTAAATTATGTACATGAGGTACTCGGAATCTATAGTTTAGTTTGAAATTGCCTCTTACATGTTATGTTTTGATTTAAAATATTTTGTTGGACAAATGTATTTTGAATTCTTTGTATATATTTACCATGTATTTATACTTTTGTCAATAAACTCCTAACTAACTATCACCCCCCCCCCAGGGCCGGATTTACCTACTTGTGGGCCCCAGGCCAAACTCATCAATGTTTGCATGTTTCAATCACTGCGGGCCTATACTTATTGTACAGGGGCCCTATACTTATTGTACAGGGGCCCCTTATGGTTGTGAATATATTATATAATGAAATACTCGGTGTACACTTGAAACAAGGTTATACGCTGGCACGCTGTGCGACAAATTAGTTTCAGTGGGCCCCCAGATACCGGTGGGCCCTAGGCCAATGGCCTACTTTGCCTATTGGTAAATCCGGCTGTTCCCACTCGCGGCCTCGTGAGTGAGGGAGGGGGGGAGGGAGATATGTGGGTCATGCTGAGAAGAAATATTGATAACGTGATATCTTGTGTGCTTGAGGTCAGTTAATCAGATGTGGATCCTGCTGAAGAGTTCACTTATCAACCAACAATTTATACAGTAGTAGAACCACTAGACCGTAAATCAGCTTACACCTTTACCAGCTAATTTACAAGCAATACTACCCAGCTAACAAACTAATTAGACAGTACATAAGAACATTAGAAAATAAGGAGTCTGCAATAGGCCGGTTGGCCTGTGCAATGTGCATGGCAGCTCCTGTCGGGAGTTACAATCACCCTCTATCGTTCATGAATCTATCCAGCCTCCTTTTAAAACTTTTTAGCGTCCCATCACTTATTACAAAGTTGCTAAGCTGGTTCCACTCATTTACCACCCTATTTGTGAATCAGTTTCTTCCTATCTTCCTCCTAAACCTACAGTAAACTTATCCAACTTAAATCCGTTGCTACGAGTCCTATCCTGCTCGGACATAATAAGAACTTTCTCTATATCTCCTGTATTGATTCCTTTCACCCACTTAAATACTTCTATCATATCTCCCCACACTCTTCGCCTTTCTAGGGAATGCAAGTTTAGTTTCTGTAATCTATCTTGATAGCGAAGGTTTCTAAGTCCCGGAATAATTTTCGTCATTCTTCACTGCACCGACTCATGTGAATTGATATCCATTCTATAATAAGGGCACCGGAACTGAACAGCATAATCGAGGTGCGGCCTGACTAACGCAAGGTATAATTGCAATATGACCTCCGCACTCTTATTACTTAGGCTTCTCGATATAAAACCTAATACTCTCTTTGCCTTATTACGAACATTAACATACTGTTTTCTAGGCCGAAGGTCCGGGCTTACGAGTACCCCTAGGTCTCTCACAAGTCGACTTCTCTAGTTCGATGTTACTAAGGCTGTATATGTTACAGTATTTGTTCTTCCAATATTAAGTTCGCTGCACTTGTTGGTGTTAAATTTAATTTACCATTTTTCTGACCACTCCTGCAGTTTATTTAAATCCTCCGGTAGTGCATTTGCATCCTGCCCTGAATTAATCTGCCACCCTATTTTGGTGTCATCCGCAAACTTGCTTATGTCACTGCTGATCCCAGTATCTAGATCGTTTACATAGGTTATGAACAAAAGTGGGCCCAGTACTGACCCTGGGGAACCCCACTAGTTACACAGCCCCACTCAGATTTAAAACCAGCTGAACGTGCAACAGGAAGGCAAGCGGCCAACCGATAAGCGGCCAGCCAGTCATGCGGACGAGCTGGCTACCGTAGGGCGGAGCGTTGTGCCTCAGCTGTTTGTTCAGGTGGTGGTGGCCGAGGTCAGTTGAGCAGATGTACGTTGTTTTTCCTCTCACACACTGATGCTGTGTTCTCGTGTGACTCTTAGTCTTGGATGAGGGGAATGGGTGAGAAGGGCCTTGGGGCGGAGTCCTGATGGTATGATCAAACACAGTTGATCCATCCACCTACCGTAGGAGTGACCGCGTCTGCTACCCGTGGCTGCAGGAGCTGAACCCGTTGTGTCCTCCCTCCTTCCTTCACCCTGTAGGGACTTTTGCCGCTTAGACATAGACATAAAGGGTAATTTATTCGCAACTGCGTGAGTACAGGAGTGTGAGACAATATGTCTGGCCTCAAACATTGCTATTCACATTTGCGTAAGAAGTATTCAAGCACATTGTGTGTTGGAAAGAATAGCGAGGTCGTGGCGTATTAGGGTTCAGTAAGAGGGGCAAATAACTCTTTGGATGCAGTCAGCCAGTTATGCCACCCATTCAGTCAGTCAGCAGCCAACCAATCAGTCATTTACCCAGAGACTGCCAACACTAAGAGGTCCTGAGGGGATAACAGAAGCAACAGTTAGCCCCGACAACAGTGCCCAAATGGGGACGATTGCGACGTACTGCAGCTAACACCAGTTAACGTCGCTAGGCTGAGGGTGACTCCCAGGCCTTTTACATAACTAGTGATGTATGTAAGCACCGTGGACACACACACACAGGTGGTGACTCAACATGGAGTTGAGCTGAGCATCCCCCGGGGGACCAGATTTAGATGTCTGGAGGTCCAGGGAAGGTGGTGGGCGAGTTCCTTTTGTAGTAGGTTTTTGGTGCAGTTTCGACAGTTTGTTGTGTGAACCTTTGTTGTTGATGGACAGTGACGTGGTGTATTAATGTGTAAAAAGTCGAGTGAATAAACTTGTGTTAAAGCAGTGACTGGGGGGAAGGGTTTTGGCAGTGAGTGTAAGGTATAGTGTGTGTGTGGAGGTACTACTGGATAATGAATGTTTCCAGGAGTCGCGGGTGTGTGTGTGTATGTGTATGTGTGTGTGTGTGTGTGTGTGAAGGTATTGGAGGCAGGGGTGATTCTACGGGGGGGGCAGGGGGGGGGCCATGGCCCCTCCAGATTTTGGGCTGGCCCCTGGGTTGGCCCCCCCCCCCCCACTTTTTATTCTCAAAATGTACCGTGTGAACTGAAACCGCAGCATTGCCATTTGCCATTGGGTATAATGTAACGGGTGCATGCGGTGCCCATGTCTGTAAACGTTGTCTCCATAATCTCCATTATGTGTGAAGCGTGAGATCATTCATTTTTTTGCTGATTATGTACATACAGTACATTGTAAAGACACTGCTATATTTTTTCAGTGTTTGTTATGTGGTACACCCGCCCTTTATGTGACTATGTGAGCAATAATACAGTTTTAGAGATATGTTCAAGTGTGTCAATACTCCAATGAATCATGATTAGTGGAATAAGAGCGTTGCCATTATACCGCCATATGCTGATTATTTTAGGCTGGCGTCATTTGTCAATCAAATTGGTGTAATAAAGCCAAAAACTGCATCTTGCAAGTTGTACACAGGTTTGGTTTTGCCCCCCCAACATTTACCTTGGCCCCAAAGTGGCCCCCCCACTTTCCGAAGGCTAGAAACGCCACTGATTGGAGGTCGAAAAAGGAGTGGTGGTGTTATGTTAGCACAGGGGAGGAGAGGAGGGAGAGAAGGAGGTGTGTATGTGTTATGGTGTTAGAATATCTACAATAACAGTACATCAACGGTATAATTTAATCACAAAACACTTATCTGCCTTCATGTAAACACACGCCAAAGCCCCCCGGCCGCCTACACTCTCAGTAATAACGCTGTTTGTTTATGTAACCCTTGTTAACTTGTACACATGTTCACAAGCTGGTACAGACAACTTGCCGACGATATACTCGTATAAAATATTTTTTTGAAGTTACCGAATTCTGTGAGGGAGGCGTGACGAAAGCACCTGAAGAATCTCCACCCAAGCTGATTTCACCACAAAATTGACCACCCTAACACTAACCTAACCTATCCTATCCTATCCTATCCTAACTAAACCGATCTTACCTATAATATCGTAACCTAACACAACATTAACCTTACCTAAACTCATTCACAAATAGTATTAGGGTGATATTGGTATTGACACAGTTTATTTAACCAGAAAAACACAGATACAAAGTCGATAATAATAACAATATTAAAATGGCAGAGCCAGTTGATAGCCTGAGCTCTCTTGAAGGCACCTAATTTATACTGTACATTTATCTCAAGGAAGTACTGTCTTATGTAACATTTAGTATCATCTGGAATAGTACACATGGTGGTCGTAAAAACATATCAGAATGTTACCACGGTTATCACCTCGTTATTTATTTATTTTATTTATTTTTTTACATTTATATTATAAGTATATACATATTTTACAGTGGTGTTGACATACATGAATATGATGAGGGAGGGAAGCAGTGCAGCATGGATTGTATTAAGGTGAAACAAGAGGACAGATGTGTCAGTATCATGTCTTGTCGGTAAATATATTTATTGCAATGGTAATATATATCTATCTACATGACAATTTATGATATAATGGTGTTGGTGGTACAATAAAAGTTGGAATATAAAGTAGGTATTACAAAAATATTATTACTTAGACAATAGATATTTTTTGAGAGATGTTTTAAAGGAAGGGAGCGTGGTCTTTACTCGGGTGGGTTGGGGGTAAGTTGTTTCACACCTTAATAGTTTATGGAGGTCTTGGATTGAGAGGAGCGCATGGGGGGGTGGTCTTAGTAGCTCTGGGTGTCTTAAGTTGTATCTCTGATTATTCCGAAACTGAAAATAACTATTGTCAATCAAGTGATTGACAGATTTGTAAACAATTAGGGCACAGCAGTAGGTGTTAATATCCTCGAATTTTAACATTTTCAATTTAACAAATTATTCGTTAGTGCGATCAGTGTTTTCAACTCGGTCATTGTCGGCACAACTCTCTTTGCAGTAATCAGGGATTGTGTTTTTGTAGAACCAGAGGTTTCCCATAGTGTGTGGCGGTGTATCAGGTGTTGGTAAATAAGATCATGATAGATTTCTTTCGTTGCTGCAAGAGTGAGTGACTGACGAGTGTGATACAGGATACCGCACTGTTTATTGACTTTACTGTGAATGGCTTGTATGTGGCTTCTCCAGCTAAGTTTCTCATCAAATCTGGGGGTAAGTTTTTCCTCCTGTGAAAGATTGTGTAGTGTTTTTTTTTTAGGTTTAAGGTTACTTCATTACGTATTACCCAGGTCCTGACTTTGGTCAATTCAGTGTTCATAGTTCTCATCAAGGAATATAGATCTGAGTTGTGGCATAGAGATTACTATCATCTGCAAATAAGTTGTATTTTATGAGTGTGGTGGAGTAGACTATATCGTTTATGTACAATAAGAACAGTATAGGACCAAGAATGGAGCCTTGAGGGACGCTATACAAAATTGGTGAGGAGTCAGATTGATGATTATTATATCAGAGATACTGCTTCCTGTTAGACAGTTATGAGGTAAACCAATAATTGTGGGATAAGCCCCTAACGCCGTAGTGTTCAAGCTTTGACAGGAGGATGGTATGGTCGACCGCATCAAAGGCTTTAGAGAGGTCCAGGGATATTCCGACTGAACTGACTGTCATCACAGGAGTTTAAGATGTCATTAGTAAAGGATAGCAGAGCGCTCTCAGTTGACCTTCTAGCTCTAAATCCAAACTGAGAGTCTGTAAGGGTGTTATTGGCACTGTAGAAGGAATTTACTCTACTACATGCTAACTTCTTCAGTATCTTACTTTAGGCTGGGAGGACCGACATGGGGCGGTAATTCTTGAAAAGACCTTTATCCCCAGATTTTTTTATATGCTGGGTGAACTTTAGGACTTTAGGCGAAATAAGCTGGGGTGGAGATGATTCTTAAGTGATACGGCGTGACTTAAGACAAGGAATCGAGATACTGTACTGTATTGTTGTCAGTCTTGTCACAGCGTCTTCTCTCACTTACTATCTTAAGAGGCAAAAATGCTCCCGCAGTGCCCGGGCCTGCTCACACCGCGGTCTGCTCACTGCACCCCTGGCTCACGCACGCCGTCCCCTCGTTACTAACGCAGCTTGTGAGAAGGTCCTGCGAGGGTGGTGAACATATTAAAGATGTTGAAACACTATTCTATTAAATAAGTATTGTACAAGTTGTATTATATTGTGATGACTTATAGTATAATACTTGGCTTCATTTGTTTTATTATTTGTGTAGGGTAGACAACTGAGAAAGCACATACACTCACTCTCCCTCTCCTTTATACCTGTAATCAGAAAATTATAGAGGAACCATTATATATACAATATATCAAGAAATAAATGTTGATTAAAAGAAATAATCTTCATTGATAAGTAAACGGACTTATGTGGTCATGGCACGGTTCGGATCATGCTTGTGCAACACCAGCACCAGTCTCGGTGATGAAGGCCACCGCAGTTGTCACACTCTCACTTACACAACTACTGTAAAACACACACACACACACAGACAGACACAGATTTGGCGGTAAACATATAAGGAATTAAGGAATTTGGCCTCGCCCATCACGTCAGCTGGTGCTGTGATGTTAATGTTATCAACAGTCAGCGTGGCGAGATGTGTGGCTCACTCACGCCTTGAATTATTATTATTATAGGTAGTAATAGTAGTAGCGGTGATAGTATTGTTTTATTAGTATTAATATTATACTGTATTGGTAGTAGTAGTAGGTTAGGTGTGCATTAGTGTGTTGGCAGGTGTGTATGTGTAACTCGGCAGGCAGCAGGTGTATGGTGTTCACTATGGTGACGGAGAGTTCTAGGCTCGTAATTTTATACAACCTCTACCCGCAGGTTACGCATCGGTTTCACCGGAGAGAGGTTGGGGAGAGAGAGCTCAGTGTGTTGGACACCAAAAAAAAAAATAGTCTAACAATTATACTGGTAATGGTGTAAGGTGTTGTGGGGTCGTCCACGTCCCCTCCTCCTGCTGTCGACGACACAGCACGATGCATTCCTAGTGAGGTTGAGTTGGAAAAAATGTAGTACAGTACTGTACCATAGAATTCCCGTGTGTGTGTGTGTGTGTGTGTGTGTGTGTGTGTGTGTGTGTGTGTGTGTGTGTGTGTGTGTGTGTGTGTGTGTGTGTGTGTGTGTGTGTGTGTGTGTGTGTGTGTGTGTGTGTGTGTGTGTGTGTGTGTGTGTGTGTGTGTGTGTGTGTGTGTGTGTGTGTGTGTGTGTGTGTGTGTGTGTGTGTGTGTGTGTGTGTGTGTGTGTGTGTGTGTGTGTGTGTGTGTGTGTGTGTGTGTGTGTGTGTGTGTGTGTGTGTGTGTGTGTGTGTGTGTGTGTGTGTGTGTGTGTGTGTGTGTGTGTGTGTGTGTGTGTGTGTGTGTGTGTGTGTGTGTGTGTGTGTGTGTGTGTGTGTGTGTGTGTGTGTGTGTGTGTGTGTGTGTGTGTGTGTGTGTGTGTGTGTGTGTGTGTGTGTGTGTGTGTGTGTGTGTGTGTGTGTGTGTGTGTGTGTGTGTGTGTGTGTGTGTGTGTGTGTGTGTGTGTGTGTGTGTGTGTGTGTGTGTGTGTGTGTGTGTGTGTGTGTGTGTGTGTGTGTGTGTGTGTGTGTGTGTGTGTGTGTGTGTGTGTGTGTGTGTGTGTGTGTGTGTGTGTGTGTGTGTGTGTGTGTGTGTGTGTGTGTGTGTGTGTGTGTGTGTGTGTGTGTGTGTGTGTGTGTGTGTGCGCGTGCTCGTTTCTCCATGGACGAGGGAGAGGATTGGGGGCTGAGGGGTGGGCAAGAGAGATGAGAGAGAATCATCACCTACACTCACCACCATTGATTGAAACATTGATTGCCACGACACTATTATGTAATTCAAGTGTAAATAACATTGATGTCCCTCCCCCCGTCACACCGGTAGTTATTATTATTATTATTATTATTATTGTTGTTATTGTTGTTGTTGTTGTAGTAGTAGACGTCAACACTCATATCATGGGTTTTATCTCTCGTAGGTCACGGGATTCGTTCATGATTTGAATGTTAACGTTTCAGTAATGGAATGGCAGGGGTGGGTTGGGGGCTGACAGGTGTTGGTGATCACTAGGCTTAGGATAATTATGCATTTAAAAATGGCTAAATATGCATGCAAATGTGCAGTAAAAACTGAGAAAATATGCACTTAAATATGCACTTTAAAATATGTTAATAAATAATAACTAAGTTAATGACTCCTTTTCTGTACATTTTCTCAGTAAATTCACTTTCCCACAGGATGTCGCCGAAGTAGGATTTTTTAAAGAAGGATTAAATACAAAAAACAATATACTAACGTAAATTAATTTATTAAACAATACTGAAAAAAGTATTTTCCTTTTAAGAAAACGGAAGAACAAAAGAGTGTCAGGAGGGAACTAATGGAGCCCGTGCATCTATACCCTGCTTGGCTGAACACGAACCCATCACGTACAGTTCATGTCCACTGACCAGCCAATCACGGCCTAGCTAACCACAGCCTAATGTTGAGCTATATAAACGTACGTCACTTAAGTATGTTCCTTTTGGATATTATGACGCTAAAACAAAATCGCGTATTTTCGATTTTGTATAAGTGCAACAAAATGGACATTTATTATATTTCAAATATCAGTAATTTCTGCCCCAGGGTTGCTGTTATGCTCGCGAATTTTTTGACCCTTGAGGTTGAAGCATGTTTTATAATATTTTGGAATTTTCCAAATATATGCCTTATAAAACAAAAAAATATGAATATGCACTTTAGCTCAAAAATGGCTTAAATATGCATTTGCATATGCACATATGCAAATGCATAATTATCCTAAGCCTAGTGATCACACTGGCCTGACCGTTTATGCCGCGTGACAGTGTAGCCTACTGTAGTTTATATATAACAGGACACTCAATTAACACGAGGGGGGATTGAGGAGATGGAGGGTTCAGGAAAGGGAGGAGGGAATATTACGACAGGTGGAGGGATGGAGGAGGAGGTAGAGGAGGGGTGGCGAGGAGGGGTGGCGAGGAAAGGGGAAGGATTAAGGTAGGGAGGGGTAAAAATGACCGGGATGGGTGGACAGGTGGAGAGACGGGGAGGAGAGGTATTGTGTGGATTGAGGTGTCTTTGTTTAATGCTTTCTATGTCGCTATTATCCACCCCCACTTTCCCCTCTCTGCAATAACCACACCTGTCACTTTCATTCATTCACTTCTGCACACACACACACACCCCCAGCCCTACTCTCTCTCTCTCTCTCTCTCTCTCTCTCTCTCTCTCTCTCTCTCTCTTTCCTCTCTCTCTCTCTCTCTCTCTCTCTCTCTCTGCCTCTCTCTCTCTCTCTCTCTCTCTCTCTCTCTCTCTCTCTCTCTCTCTCTCTCTCTCTCTCTCTCTCTCTCTCTCTCTCTCTCTCTCTCTCTCTTCTCTCTCTCTCTCTCTCTCTCTCTCTCTCCTCTCTCTCTCTCTCTCTCTCTCTCTCTCTCTCTCTCTCTCTCTCTCTCTCTCTCTCTCTCTCTCTCTCTCTCTCTCTCTCTCTCTCTCTCTCTCTCTCTCTCTCTCTCTCTCTCTCTCTCTCTCTCTCTCTCTCTCTCTCTCTCTCTCTCTCTCTCTCTCTCTCTCCTCTCTCTCTCTCTCTCTCTCTCTCTCTCTCTCTCTCTCTCTCTCTCTCTCTCTCTCTCTCTCTCTCTCTCTCTCTCTCTCTCTCTCTCTCTCTCTCTCTCTCTCTCTCTCTCTCTCTCTCTCTCTCTCTCTCTTCCCTCTCTCTCTCTCTCTCTCTCTCTCTCTCTCTCTCTCTCTCTCTCTCTCTCTCTCTCTCTCTCTCTCTCTCTCTCTCTCTCTCTCTCTCTCTCTCTCTCTCTCTCTCTCTCTCTCTCTCTCTCTCTCTCTCTCTCTCTCTCTCTCTCTCTCTCTCTCTCTCTCTCTCTCTCTCTCTCTCTCTCTCTCTGACAGGCTAGGTGTAGTTATTTGTACAGTATATGTATGGTGGAATTTATTGGATGATAATGGGTGTGTTGTGGTTGATTGTGGTGTAGTGGTGGTGGTGTTGTGGTGGTTGATTCTGGTGGTGTTGTGGTTATGTGTTGGGGCTTGGTGGCGGTGGCAGCCTGGGCGTGGGGGTGGTGTGTTGTGCGTGGTGGCGGTGGCAGCCTGGGCGTGGTGGTGGTGGCAACCTGGGCGTGGTGGTGGTGTGTTGTGCGTGGTGGCGGTGGCAGCCTGGGCGTGGTGGTGGTGT
>NW_024737042.1:16540766-16552290 GCF_018991925.1 Homarus americanus
ATTAATTTTACTACAGCTAAAATCAGGGTCTTATTTTCAGTTTTATATGTAGAACCAATCAGTCACTGGTTTTGTAAGCTTTAACATAAACAATGCCGGCAGCCGTCTCGTCTTCTCGTGTGTTTTAATAATCCACGTAGTATTAATAAATTGTATTGTTAATTTTGCACACACAAACATTAATTCAATAAAAACAAATTCAGAAACATTAATTAAAATATATATGAACAGTAAATAAGTGTTGCTTTCATATTCTTATGTAAAGTAATGACGATATGTTTTCACGTGTGCGCATGCGCACTTACATATGCGATCTCTCTTTTTCTTTACCATTATCGTTAGCTACTTCTATTGTTCCATTTATTAACATTAAATAACATTACTTAAAACAACCATATTAATTTTACTACAGCTACAACCAAGGTCTTATTTTCTTCAGTTTTATATGCAGAACCAGTCAGTCACTGGTTTTGTAATCAACGAAAACAATGCTGTGTCATTTCCTCGTGTGTTGTAATATTCTACGTATTATTAATGAATTGTATTGCTCATTTTGCACACATAAACATTAATTCAATAAAAAAGACATTCAGTAATAAACAATAATGAATCTTTTGTACATAAGAGAAATGACTCTGTTTACACGATTATGCACGTCGTCTGCACGTTGGCAGGCCGTTCAAACCCGTCGAAGTTCAAGTTTCCGCCGTCAAAATTTTTATTTATTTATTTTTTGTGTTCCAATAAAATACGTTTAGAATTAAAAATTCGCGAAATTTGAGAAGCTACTATACGACATTTAACCCTTCAATACCGTATATCTCGGCTTATAAGACGGAATTTGAACACTAAAAAAATCTGCCCAAAGTTAGGGGGTCGTCTTAATCACCAAGTATAAAATTCTTACCTTTTAAATATTGTGGTTTAGTGTGTCAAGAGTGGTGATGGAAACATCGTAAGCCACTCACAAGGTCCTACCACTAATTATTTTATACTGAAACTTACGTTTGGCAAGCTGAATTCAAATTAAGATTACCGGTATATTAAAATAATAAAAATGTATTATAAACCTGTCTAACATACTGTAAAAGAACATTATACCCCTGTAATAAACACAGCTATCATCACACACCCCTCCCCAAGAATTTAACAATTTTATTTCCTAATAAAACAAATTGCATTCAGTCACATAAAAAAAAATAGCCGACCTTCCCGAAGCAATTATTAAGGTTACTGCACCACACAAAAATACCAGACCTTCTCCAAATAATTAATTAAGGTCTTCTCTCTCCTTACAAAATCACTGACCTCCTTACCTAGATCATTCTTTCCCCAATATCACCTGTAATATTCAACAGCACCAACCTCCTCAACATCAGCTTAAAATACTCAATAGCACCAACATACTTGATATCACCTTAATACACCCAATACATACAGGTACTGCAACTCATTGTTAGCACCAATGTACACACAGTAGGTGCCCATTTCACACACTACTCTTGTTGGGTAGATGATATCCTTCCCAGGCATTTACAGCAGGAGTATTTCTGGATCCGGTATCATTAGGTCGCTTAAAGTAGCAACTGTGAGCACCTCAAGTAGCACCATCTCTTCACATCCAGGGTGCTCAAGTGTGTGATGTCCAGAGATCCATAGTGAAGGTTGCTTAGCGGCCATAAGCATTACCCACAACACCAGGTAGGTTCCTCAATGTAGAACAGTGGTTGTTGGGCTGACCTCACTGGTCTCTCTCTGCCCACAGGCGGATACACCTGCGTGTATGAGATGCCAAGCCTGATGGGCTTTTGTATTAACACACAACATTACAAATAACATTAGGCAAGGCTTTAAGATGTACAGTAAGATCTCATATTTCGCGCGATTGCATTTCGCATTTTTGAATTTCGCGAGCACTACCTAATGTAACCAAGTCTTATATTTGGTGTAAAATATAGTGTATTTCGCGAGATCCAGCCAGCTGAATGCTGGCCACCGTCTTGTATGACGTCACAGACCTCATACCAGTTACAGTCATTTCTGCTACAACGCATGTTTTGTCAACATGAATTGGTTGCAAAGCGATTGATGAATAGGGGAACGCTGTTTGTAAAATGCAAACTTTTGCCTACGAATGTTGGCTGTAGCGCGATTCCATCCTCAACGTTTTAAGCGTGGCGCGGGGTTATGCAATGTTTACAGTTCACGTTCAACATCACATGGTCAATTGATTCATGTCTTTTGTTTGTGAAGTGTTTGTTGAAAGGTACTCTGTAAATTTTTTTTTATTTATTTTTTTGCAAATTTAGCCATTACCCATAAATACTGTATGAAAAGAATAAGTAAAAAGAATGTTTCGCAGTGAGGAATAATAACGGTTTACACCAGCGCTCTCTGTTTACATCACGTGATCAGTTGAATCGCGCGGTTTCTGTCAGTTACTCTGTGATTTTTGCTAGTTTCTCCAATTTTGTTGTGTTAGCGTTCTGGTGATCGAATTGCCAGTGGTGAACATAAAAGAGGTTTACAAGAACGCAACTACAGGTTGTACCTCTCTAGTCCGGCAACCTCGGGACCTGACCGGTGCCGGACCATGGAAATTCACCCTTTTCCTGGATAGATAGTGACTTGTGCTTATGCTTGGAAGCACTAGCAACACTTTCTCTGCATCATGGTCTCTTTGAAGACATATTGAAGGGTTAAATATCGTATAGTAGCTTCTCAAATTTTGCGAGTTTTTAATTTTTAACGTATTTTATTGGAACACAAAAAATTAAATAAATAAAAATTTTGACGGCGGAAACTTGAATTTCGACGGGTTTGAACGGCCCGCCAACGTGCAGATGACGTGCATAATCGTGTAAACAGCGTCATTTCTCTTCTGTACAAAAGATTCATTATTGTTTATTACTGAATGTCCTTTTTATTGAATTAATGTTTATGTGTGCAAAATGAGCAATACAATTCATTAATAATACGTAGAATATTAAAACACACGAGGAAATGACACGGCATTGTTTTCGTTGATTACAAAGCCAGTGACTGACTGGTTCTACATATAAAACTGAAGAAAATAAGACCTTGGTTGTAGCTGTAGTAAAATTAATATGGTTGTTTTAAGTAATGTTATTTAATGTTAATAAATGGAACAATAGAAGTAGCTAACGATAATGGTAAAGAAAAAAGAGAGATCGCATATGTAAGTGCGCATGCGCACACGTGAAAACATATCGTCATTACTTTACATAAGAATATGAAAGCAACACTTATTTACTGTTCATATATATTTTAATTAATGTTTCTGAATTTGTTTTTATTGAATTAATGTATGTGTGTGCAAAATTAACAATACAATTTATTAATAATACGTGGAATATTAGAGGAGACGAGACGGCTGCCGGCATTGTTTATGTTAGAGCTTACGAAACCAGTGACTGATTGGTTCGACATATAAAACTGAAGAAAATAAGACCCTGATTTTAGCTGTAGTAAAATTAATGTAAAAAAAATAATATGGTTGTTTGAAGTACCTGTAATGTTATTTAATGTTAATAAATGGAACAATATAAGTAGCTAACCATTAATGGTAAAAAAAAAGTGAGACTGCGTGTATGTAAGTGCGCACATGTGAAAACATATCGTCATTACTCTACATAAGAATATGAAAGCAACATTTATTTACTGCTCATATATATTGAAGGGTTAAATGTTGTACTCTGTACAGTATTACCCCGCCTAACGCGGTTTCACTTAACGCGTTTTATCATATACGCGGTGCCTCGCCAGAGCTGAACTTTCACTTAACACGGATTTTTTCCACATATACGCGGTGAGTGTCCGGCTCGAGACGCTATTTTTAGATTTGCCCCACCCGCCACCCTGCCTGACTGCCTGTTTTAGCTCATAAAATTCATACAAATTACCCGGCCAGAATATAATTTACATTGCTGGAATTCTTATAATTTGGTGATCATTTTGAATATAAACATCATATATTTTGCATTAGACATACAAATTTTAGATAAAAATTTTTCTCAGAGTAACTATGTTATCTTTTGTGCAAAATATATGACATTTATATTCAAAATATTCCTGGTCTTACAAGGAATCCAGCAATGTCAATTATATTATCCTAACTTTAGTTTGAGGTATTATTTATTAAAATTTAGTGGTTATCCCACACATCTCCTTGGGACGGTTGGTGGGGGGTGGGGGGAGGGAGGGACCGACCGACCATCTGTTACCCCGTGAAGAATTATTTTTTTTTTTTATTAACTGAAGATATTTGTTTTAGCTCATAAAATTCATACAAATTACCCGGTCTGAATATAATTTACATTGCTGGAATTCTTATAATTTGATGATCATTTTGAATATAAACATCATATATTTTGCATTAGACATACAAATTTTAGATAAAAAATTTTTCTCAAATTAACTATGTTATCTTTTGTGCAAAATATATGACATTTATATTCAAAATATTCCTGGTCTTACAAGGAATCCAGCAATGTCAATTATATTATCCTAACTTTAATCTGAGGTATTATTTAATACTAAATGTTAAAAACCCTGGAAGGGAGGATTGGTGGGGGGTGGGGGGGAGGGTTGGGACTGACCGCGCGGTTGGAAGAGGGGGGAGGCAAGGTGGGGTACTTTGATTGACAGATAGTGTCGTGAAGATTATTTTTTTTTTTATTAACTGAAGATATTTGTTTTAGCTCATAAAATTCATACAAATTACCCGGTCAGAATATAATTTACATTGCTGGAATTCTTATAATTTGGTGATCATTTTGAATATAAACATCATATATTTTGCATTAAACATACAAATTTTAGATAAAAATTTTTCTCTAGGTAACTATGTTATCTTTTGTGCAAAATATATGACATTTATATTCAAAATATTCCTGGTCTTACAAGGAATCCAGCAATGTCAATTGTATTATCCTAACTTTAGTTTGAGGTATTATTTATTAAAATTTAGTGGTTTTCCCCCAAAAATTTCTCTGAGAGGGAAGAGCCAGCAGTGTAGTGTGAGAGGGGGAGGGAGTTGAGTCCATTATTTGAATGGACATTAACTTGGCGACTGTATTTCTCTATTTCTCTTAAGTATTAATTGTGTGCATGTACCATCATAAAATTAAGATGTTATTTTTACTACAACATAGGTATGTGCCTTCAAAAAGTGGAGTTTGGGGGTCGGGCCGGTTTCTATTGGAATTAATCCCATATGTTCTGTTGTTCACTTAACGCGGATTTCACTTAACGCGGGACCCTCTGGGTTCAATTGTCCGCGTTAAGTGGGGTACAACTGTATAGACAAGCAGAGAGAGAGAGAGAGAGAGCAGCCGAACTGCCGGATGTAAACAAACCTTAATTTCCCGCGGCTTTGTTTTATTTTTTTTGTTTTTTAAGGGGATTAGCCCACCCGGGCATAGGTCACTGACCCACATTGGGGCCTGAGGGGCAAAAATTTAATACTCCTGTAATAATAATTCAGATAAGTAAAAAAAAAAAAAAAAAAAGCTGCCTATCTACCTATTGGACAAACTAAAATCGTTCTGGACCACGGGAGTTTCCGGACCACAAAATGCCGGACTAGAGAGGTACAACCTGTATCGCTTTGTAGCCCGCGCCATCCTAGCGACTGCCCGGGCTGTTATCGTGTGCTTTTTTTGGGTGGTGCTACCACCTGTCGAGTCAAGATAATTGCCTCTACCTCTACTGGGGGTCGTGCTGGTGGAGGTGGGACAGACCCACCTAAGTGGCCAAATAAGGAAAAGGAGAAGCGGGAATATCATAAGGGTTAAGTTTGCCAAGTAATTGATGCAGGATAAGCAGCTTGTGATTAAATTACTTGAGGAAGGCCTAAAAACTAGTTTCCGGAAAGCACAATCAAGTCAATAAAGGCAGAATTTGTATCATTTGGAGGTTATAAATGGGAAAATCAGAGGTTGATGTAGAGTGGCCAGTCTAATTGCTATTTTTCCCATTAGTTTATGTACTGTATTTGCATTTGGCGAATTTGAATTTGGCGCAATTATTCCAGTCTATATTACTTGCGAAATACAAGATCTTACTGTATATAAAATTCTAGGTACAGTACGCCTCTTTAAGTACTCTGATGTACCACTAGATGTAGTGTACTGACCTGCGTGTGTGAGATACCGAGTGTCTCTGAGGACGAGGGGCAACGTCTCACCCTGACTAGCCCTACCGGTGCCAATGCTTAAATTTCACCATGTCTTTATTCTGGCTCCCACACATACACTTTCTTATATATTGGAACTTAATGCCTTATAGCTACATACCTTAATTCTAAATTTCATACTACAGTAAGTGTCTGGTTTGTCATGTTCAGGCAAATTGCTTTGGCTATCTCATTACCTCGAAACTGTAGCCACAGGCGGTTTATGTGCCAGCGCAAACAAAGGCCTTGGTCCTTGGCTTTGGTATATCCTCTTCTTTATTCTGTGTGTATGGTTCATTCCCCATACTTTGCAATTGTTTAACGCGTTCATAAGATTCTCGAATCATTACACTGTTCGTGGTTATTCATCACAAGGGGTAACGATTGTTCAGGTATCAAGCTCACACTGAGGTACATAATCCCAATATTTCACATAATGTCTGATACATTTATCCTTTTCCCAGATCATTGTTCTCATATATTTTCATCTGATACCTGAGGTAGCTATGTTTGCTAATCTTACACAGACATAAATACCATAACCTTCAGACAAGATCACACTTATTCACTATAGTACACTAGTCCATATCACTTGGGCTTTCCCAATCATCATATAGATACCTTGAGTTCTCCCTTAATACTATCAGTATACATACTTAAGATTATATGCACGGAAACTGGTATAATTCGTATAAAACAACATGCCGTACAGCATACTAATTACCCCTTCTAAATGTTTAATGTTTTCTGTGACACTTCCCACTGGCATGGTGAGTTTGATTGTTATGTAGCTGTTATATGAATCGGAAGAGATTATAGAGACCCGTACAAAAGTACGCAGTACAACAATATTGCATTAAAGAAAAAGTATTGGAATTTTCTGATGAAAAGGGTGGGTCTGGGCCCAACCCATATTTAGGAATAGAAATGAATGTGAACAGATTCTTCTAAATGATTTATAATCTGAGTTGTGTTAATGTGTCACTTGGTCTTAGGACCATTCACAGTACATAATCAGACACTATCACATGTACAGTACTGTATAATATATGGTAGTGTATAGTGCAGGAATGTTTATTTTATACAGTAGTTATTGTTTGCCAATGCTAATTAATGAGCTTATGACTAGAACTTATGTACCAATTCATAATAAAAGATAATTATACTTCATTTGTAAATTAGGTGATGTACTGTACTGTACTGTACTGTACCGTACTGTACTGGAGTTTTCTGGGTACTGGGAAAGTTTCTTTGAATTTTTCGGAAATTGTGCATTATTTCATCCTTGAACTTTGCTCCCAGACCCAGAAAAAATATTTGGAAAAAGTTGCCCTAATTTTGTCCGAATTTTTCAGAAAGTGCTCCTGATTTTCAACCTCAGAAAATCATTCCCAAACCCGTAATTGAGAGAAATTCTCCGGAAAAATTCTGAGCAAATTTCAATTTCAGCTATTGGAGAGTATCTGCTAAAAGAGATTCCAGCTAACGATGATATTACTGTACATACAGTATATCTCTTAGATTGACGTCCATTAAATGTTCATTTTACTGTATGTTTATAAGTTTACTTTTTTCAGGGTGCAGGTGGTGGTGGTGGGAGCCAGATCTCCCGAACTGCAGGCTTGCCACTCTCCGACTTCCTGATGCAGCTTGAGGACTATAACCCAACGGTGTGACTACATGAAAATCTGCTTGCCATCTTATTTAACGGACATATGAAACCTCCATATATTGAACTATATAGAGGTGGAAGTCCATTACCTGTATATTGAGGGGCCCGTTAGATGTGAAACCTTCATCTAATGAACGTATAGAGATGAAAGTCTAACGGATTATATGGATAGAGAAGTTTGTTATATGGAGGTTTCACTGTACAGTATTTGCTTGTATGTGATGTATTAGACATGGAGCATCTAAGTCTTAGGACAAGCAGAAATGAATCAGATTACTAGTTCAGTACAGTATACTTGCGCCATAAGTTTTAATCGCCCTCTTCTGTTGATGAGGGACGTCATGTTTACAACTAGATTTTTAAACAATTTGAATCATGAAGGACATCACACTGCAGCTCTCTACAGGGAGGTGTGGCGGTAAAATTAACTTATAATATTGGAATTAGCTACCGTATATCTCGGCTTATAAGACGGAATTTGAACATTAAAAAAATCTGCCCAAAGTTAGGGGGTCGTCTTAATCACCAAGTATAAAATTCTTACCTCTTAAATATTGCGGTTTAGCGTGTCAAGAGTGGTGATGGAAACATGGTAAACCACTCACAAAGTCCTACCAGGGAAAGTGACCTTGACTGTGACTGCCTGTGGCTATTTTTAGCCGTCCTTGTGTTCGGAGGTGGTCAGTAATGCATATCTGTATATTTACTGATCATAATACTTATCTCCTATAAATAATTAATTTAAAATTTATTTTTTTACAAAGAATATTCAGTAAATGACTGCGTTAATTCTTGAAACTACCGACAGTGGTAAATTTAGGATATAAATGATGAACAGAAGTCACGGCATGGATTCGGAGTTTGGTCCTTAATGATCACCTACCAGTTATAATGGTAGCCTCCCTTTTTCGCAAAACAAGTATATAAATTAAAGAAAATACTTGCAGTGTGTTTAATGTATTACAGTATATTATAAATAAATAAATAAACAAATAAATCGGCAAATCTATTTCAAGTAAATGGAAATATTTTACACACACCAACATTAGTTCCAATTAAATAATTGCCGCTTAAGTGAGTCACTAGTGTACACCAGCCGGTAAAATTTGATGCCAATACTTGAAGTGAATTGGCATTATTTTAAATAACCAACCATAAATAAATGGAAAAAAGATCAGAGGTGAGAAACATTATATTGTATGTATGTTGTGTTGTCAAAGGAAAAGAAACAATTGAAACTCTGCAATTGTGTGTAAATGAGGCAGAAAGATAAATCAGCAACCTAAGACTTGGTCACAATTTTTGTGATGCCATATGGAAGTATGGTCTACCATTAGACAATACTGTACATTATGCTTCCAATATCTTCCCAGGCAGTAGAATCTCCCTGTTTGGTAGCTGCCTAAAACTTTTAGTAATATTACTTTGATACAACATGATAAATTAGACAAACAATGAAAATAAACAAACAAAAGTTATTTACCAAGACCTCTCTGAGAACAGAGGGATGGAGGTTGAGATAAGACGGCTATTTATAGCCTGTCTTTGTGTAGGAAGTCGAACACACTAGAAATAATTAATTTAAAATTTATATTTTTTGCATAGAATATTCAGTCCATGACTGCGATTATAAAATATTGTGATATATATATATATATATATATATATATATATATATATATATATATATATATATATATATATATATATATATATATATATATATATATCGCGGCCTATAAGGCGTCGGGGTGCATAAGACGGCCCCCCCAAATTTCCATTTAAAAAGTAGCTTTTGAGCTCTATTTGCTGTATAAGACCAGTACCCCAAATGTGACACTTACCCACTGACTCAGTAGTCCTTTACCAACCATCCTTGGTTTTTTAAAATAAGGCCAATTCACTTCAAGTAATGTCATCAAATGTTACCCGCTGGTGTAGTGTAAACACTAGTGACGTCACTGAAGCGTCTGCTATTTACCGGTAACTGGAACTAATGTCGGTGTCGAGTAAAATTTTTCCATTTACTTGAAATGGATTTACCGATTTATTTGTTTATTTATTTATTTATAATATACTGTAACATATTAAACACACTGCAAGTATTTTCTTTCATTTATACGCTTGCTTCGCATGAGACGATCGGTGGTGGGAGTGTTCCCTCGTCTCGGTGGTGTGACTGTGTTCCGACTATTTATACAACAGGTGGTTCAACAGCAACCACCGTATTCTAATTGTGGTGTTTCATTAGGATTTGAGTGAAAAAGGTTACCGGTATGTACTTACTACATACATTTATTACACAAACATATATATATATAATCATATAATATATATAATCATATATATATATATATATATATATATATATATATATATATATATATATATATATATATATATATATATATATATATATATATATATATATATATATATATATATATATATATATATATATATATATACTGTATATGTATATATATATATATATATATATATATATATATATATATATATATATATATATATATATATATATATATATATATATATATATATATATATATATATATATATATATTTGGTGCATTAGGGTACTGGCCACTTCAGACACAAAGACGGGCTATAAATAGCCTTGTTATCTACCCCTACATCTCACCCTGAGCTAGAGGGAAGCGTCTTGGTAAATAAAATTTGTTTGCTTATTTTCCATTTACTTGAAATAGATTTACCGAATTATTTGTTTATTTATTTATTTATAATACAGTTAACCCTCACTTTACGCGGTTAATGTAACCCGGAGGGTACCGCGGAAAGCGAGAAACGCGTAAAGTGAATAACATAACATATGGGATTAATTGAAATGGAGTCCAGGCCGATCCCCAAACTCCACTTTTTGACGACACATAACTATGTTGTAGTAAAAATAACATCTTAATTTTATGATGGTATATGCACACAATTAATACTTAAGAGAAATAGAGAAATACAGTCGCCAAGTTAATGTCCATTCAAATAATGGACACGACTCCCTCCCCCTCTCACACTACACTGCCGGCTCTTCCCTCTCTGAGGAATATTTTGAATATAAATGTCATATAATTTTTACAAAAGATAACATACTTAATCAGATTAAACATTTTATCTAAAAATTTTATGTCTAATGCAAAATATATGATGTTTATATTCAAAATGATCACCAAATTGTAAGAATTCCAGCAATGTAAATTATATTCTGGCCGGGTAATTTGTATGAATTTTATGAGCTAAAACAAATATCTTCAGTTAATAAAAAAAAAAAATTATTCTTCACGACACTATCTGTCAATCAAAGTACCCCACCTTGCCTCCCCCCTCTTCCAACCTTGTGGTCAGTCCCAACCCTCCCCCCCACCCCCCACCAATCCTCCCTTCAAGAGATGTTGGGTGAAAAATTTAGATTTTAACATTTTGTATTAAATAATACCTCAGATTAAAGTTAGGATAATATAATTGACATTGCTGGATTCCTTGTAAGACCAGGAATATTTTGAATATAAACGTCATATATTTTGCACAAAAGATAACATGCTTACTCAGATTAAACATTTTATCTAAAAATTTTATGTCTAATGCAAAATATATGATGTTTATATTCAAAATGATCACCAGAT